>NW_026263812.1:6105-20140 GCF_000817695.3 Arachis duranensis
CTTTCCCTGTTTTGTGCATCAATTTTATTTGAATTCTTTTTGAAATAGTGAACATAGGCTTCGAGTGCCTACCAGTTGGTCGGCTAGACTATGACTGAGTCAAGCGGACACCTGCTAATCCGCGCTTCCATTCGCCATAACATAGACCTAAAGCCAAGCCATCGACGAAGAACCTATCACCGACTTCTTTTCAAACTTTGCCTTCTACCTTAAGCTCCCGTGCTAAGCCGACTCAGTAAACAGACTCGCTAGTTGGGTCAATTGGCACTCTTTCAATTATCCGTATTGCAACGTGACGTATACTTGAACCTTCCCCATTCATTTCGAACCTCCGACAGTCGCAAACCTGTCTGTCCTGTTGGGAAGGCAGGACGAGAACTATAAGGACGGGAACTGCAGTGCTCTAATTGCTCCTTCTCCCTATGGTGGGTCTTGTCTTCATTTGGTGGCGGCATCCTTTCATTATTATGCAGGATTGGCTTCTCCATTTCCGGTGGCAGAATCTTTACTTGTTGGCATCTTATTCTTTTTTCTAGCGTACGGTGAGAGCGTTCCCGTGTGAGGCACTAGTGGAAGTCGGCTTTGGAGATCGTAGAGATTTTTCTTTCGGCTGGATAAGCGAGAACTGATATACAGCAAGAGGGCAAGGCAGGAAATTCCTCCCAACAAAAGACTTAAATGAAAGATTTGTACAGCAGGTCCCTTTTCCGGTTGTGGCGGACAGGCCTGAGAGATTCCCTTTTGTATTCTCTTTTTAGTCCCAGTTGTAGCCTTCGTGACTTAATATAGATACCGGTGCGGTGGTTAGGAAGCGTCCATTCAAATTAGTAGCTTCTTGAGAAGCAAGTCATAATCGGGTAACGAATCTTTTCCAGAAGGACTGAAAGAGGGCAAGCGAATGAAAGGGGGCTGAGCTGAAGGGAAAACAAAGTCTGGGTGGCCCTAGAAAAAACGACGATTCAGAGAGCCCGTCTTCCCCTGAGCCAGCAATGCCTGGTAAACATGTAGAAAAGACAGTTGAGAAGGCGGTATCCTTTGGCTCCAATATTCCGGCTCCGTTAGCTTCTGCTTCTGTGGCTCCCTCTTAAGGATCCCCCGGTGAAGGTACCCAAGCTTCTCACACGGTGACTCCGATTTCTCCCTTGAAACCAAGCAGTTCTGCTAAGGGAATGTCCCTTATCCTTAATTTAATCTTGCCTGAATTTGCCAGTATTCTTACGTATACGAACCTTCTTCCTCAGTTGCCCCCAATCAGTTCGGTCTCTACTTCGAGTGGCTCCTCGCGCCTTGCGCGTCGTGCATTGCTCGGTTCTCTTAAAAACCTACTCGGTGCTCTGCCAATGAGGGTTCCCGGTCTCAGAGCCTAAGTACTGAAATTGCCCCCACATCCAGTTTAAGGCTTTGACAAGAGGTGATTCTCAAAGCACTCCGGGATCCGCATACTTTTCTAGATCAAAGTCTTGTGGCAGTTAGCCAGAACTTGGATGCTTTGAAGGATCCTCTCCAGATCGTAAGGAATCTATCTGAAGAAAGTGGAATTTCCACTGAGGGGGAGGTGGATTCATCCTCCAAGCTTGAAGAGGAAATTAATATGACAGTGGGGCAAGTCGTTCTATGAAATAAAAGCTTTCGGGACAAGAAGAAAGGGTACCAATGAGACCATTAATGACTAGAGAGTTGTTAGTTCCATGGGGGCTTCCCCTTTCCTATTCAGCTTTGCCGCCACTCCTTAGACCTGATAAGATCTTCCCAATCCTTTTTTTCTAAAGCAGCCCAAATTGCTGGGATACCTCCCCTTCGACCATCGAAGTTCCTTCCACGGGAACCTGCGGTAGCCCCTCCCCGGGTTCGACATGTCTTGAAATACCTCTACCTCTAAAAAGGGCTCTACGGCCTGTATGAGTTCGTTAATCATAATGTCCTTTCTTTGTTAAATGCTCTCTTTTTCTTTTAAGAATGTAGATGGTTCTATCAACCTTTTCTATCTATCCTTAGAAGTTGGGCGAAATATGATATTAGCGTTGGTTTTTCCAACGAAACTAAGCACTATTTTTTTCTTTATCATTCGGAAGGCTCAGTCCCACACTCTGACTTCAATGGTGGGAACAACCTCCGCACTCCGGCGCTCCAATGAACAAAAGTTCTCCGCCTTACTTTATTTAGAATAGTGGTCGATCCCTCGGGAGTTACATTCGTAACTTAATGTTATGTTCACGTTCACGCGGTGATCTTATATCCAAGAGTACTACCCTGTACGTAGTCTATGTCTGGGGAGCATACTTGACAGGAGATAGACACAGGCGGTAGATAGGTCCCCCACTTCGATTCCTGCCCCGTTAGCATCTCCGATCCGAGATAAGGGATTACTCCGTTAGGTCTTTTCGGTCCGGAGCCGGCCGGTAATGACAAGTTCGAACACCAGGAGCGTTCTGATTTGATCAGACAGACTGCTTGAAAGAAAAGCAAACTCTCCAAATTGTTGACCAAGCTACACTAGCGGAAAATCTCTTATTCTTACCAGCCGGGTGGCGCGCAATGAAGACCAATCCGCGAACTAATTTATAACATCCAATGCCCTATCCCTCAAACTCGCAAGCTTGCGTCTCCGTCTTGGCTAGAATCCTTCCACTCTTTCTCCAACAAGCCACGCAGTCTCTTTAATACGATATATCATGCCTCCTAGCTTTCATGCATAGCAGACTTAGAAGCTGAAAGGTGATATAGCTGTACCCTCAACCCAAGCACTGACATTGAGAGAAGAGTGGAACGGGACTAGGCAACTAGTATGGGGCCCGGGATACTTATCAACTCATATCGGAGCAAGGTCACGACTGCTGAGACTGAGACCGCGTAAAGCAATACCGCATTCTCACCGGCAGACAGCTTCGTTCTTCTCTTCTTCCTCTTTCCATACGGTATCGATCGGCCGATCCTGTTATTATTTGCATAATTGGATTTTGTTTTACTTGGTGCGTATACTTCTAAAACAGGTAATCTCCTGGAATAGAAGTATAGGGCTCCCCATGCTTTGAGTTGGGTTTGCTAGGTTTTTCCTTTACCTGGTCAACACAACAAGGAAGTCCCCCGCGGATTACAGGTGAAGGTTATAAGAATGACGGGTAAGAATCGAAAGTCAGTGAGCCGGTGGGGCGCCTTTCTTCTCGCTCATTTAGAGTCCTTCTTGCTTTCGGGTATTAGTGCCTTACTATCTTCCACAAGAGTCCATTTAGAATTCGAGTCTTAAGCGGGAGAAATTGAAGGAAATTGAAAGCCTCCAACAAAGGACGATTCTCTTCCCCCTTCCCTTCTAGCCAAAGCAAGAAAGCAGAACTGACTTCCTAGGAGCCTCAAGCCAACCAGCGTAGGGAAGTATCAGTCGATTCGGGCAAGCAGCCTCAATCACTGGACTGACCTTTTAGTCCGACGAGTAGCACGGCACTAGAAGCTACTTACTTTCAAAAGCGTCAGGAAGTTGAAAGGATGGAGTCCGAGAGAATTAGACTTGCTTCTCTGAGTTGAATGAAGCAGGAAGAGTCCCGTTAGGTCAAATCCTGTATAGTGAGTCTAGTGATTGATGGAATAAGGGAACGTCTTTACAATGACTTAGTTCTTCCCAGCTTTAGAGAGCCCTAGCTGTTCAAAGATCCAATCCCAGTTGGCTAGTTTACAGTCGCCTAACACAAAGGTTTTTCTTGTCGGGAGTTGCCGCACCTTGTTGTTGCTGAGCTAGTGCCCGGAACCCCACTGGAGAAATGCTTAGTTTTCCTTTTCGTTTCTATAGCATTCCTGTTCTCAGTAATCCCAACGGTAGCGACAAAGCAAGAGGTGATGTAGCTGAGCTGTCACTTTTTCCTTGAGCGAGACTTTGTAGTTTCTTAAATTCTATATAAATAGTAAAAAAAGGGAAGCGTTAGTAAGTTTTTTTTTTGCATAATCTTCGAACGGAATGGAAAGGGCAAAAAAACTCCAACGACTAACTCTGGCTATACTATAGGGATGTGACAGAATTCCCTGGGAGAAATCCTACCGAGCCACTCTTATACTACTCCTTACCTCACCCCCTTCTCACTTAAAGGGCGAAGTCGCTTCAGCGAGTCTTAAGGCCAAAGAGTGATCTTTGAACGTTACTACGCATCCTTATTAATTAATAAATAGGTATAGTGTAAGGTAGGTTTGGGTATAGCAGGACTTGAACCTGCGACCATTAGGTTAAAAGCCCAATGCTCTACCAACTGAGCTATACACCCAAAATAGATAAGTAGTAAATAAAGATTGGTGCAGAAAAGACCTCTTCTCCTCATCATATTAAAGGGGCGCTGCTCTGTATGAGGCTCGTACTGCGGAGCAAGCGAAGAATAAGGGCGCGCGTTAGCACTCCTGCAAGAGGCCTTACTCAACAAGCGCACCTTTATTAGTAAGGTTGCCTGTTTCCACTCATTGAGGATTCTATCTACAAAAGAAGGTCAACGGAGGATACTCAAGTAGCTCTCACTGACACCATCTACGAGAAGGTGAGGTCGTCTTTCTTTCCGGCCGCTATACGGTTCGCCTTAAAGCCTTAAAGACGGAGAAAGGGAGGAGCTGTTATCTATGTAATTACGGTCTTTGTTGGCCGGTCGAGCACTCTCTTTTCTTTGCTTTGTCCAATAGAGTCCTACCAAACAAGACTGACTTCTGACCAACCCGCGAGGGGTTGTGAAGTTGGACCAGGTACGAAGAATGAATCTATATCTGTGTACGGTACGGAAGTAGCTGGCCGGCGGCCGCTCAACTGTTCGAGCGCAATACAGTGGTGGTTGGTTCCGATTCGACAAGGGTAGAATGCCTGGTCGAGGGTCCAGTACAGTAGGTAGCAGGCGTGTTCGTTTTGGCTCCCGAGCGAGAACGAGAAATAGGCGCTGCACCATTCTTGCTGCTATGTACGTGAACCTTGACTTGAGAGATTCATCCAATGGAACCCACACTAAAAGGAGGACCACACGGGGCTCGACGAAACAGAAAATAGAAGCATTAAGAAACTTCTTGGGGTTAGCAGTAAAAGAAAGAGCCCGGCATTCATTCATTTCTTCATTCATATTCATAGTTTAGTCTACTAAAATGAAAGAGGGACCAGCCTCATCGTGGTAATTATCGGACATCTCAGATCGTTCACCTCTAATGTGACACGTTCCCTCCCAGTTATATGATCAACGGGATCTGAAAGGCTACCAGATTTTTCTCTTTGGAAACAATTTTAACTAAAAGCTGGTTTAGTATGGGAGTTTTAGCATTTCTTTTACGTAATTTTTCATTGTACCTAGGAATGATTTAGTGTTTGTCGCTGACAATCTAATGGAAAGCGTCATGTGCTGTATTTGGATTCTTCTAAGGAATTGTGAAATGCTCGGGGGGGCGCGTTCTTGGTGGCAGCAGTGCGATAAACGCCGGGTCCCGGAAAAAGGTAAGATTACAGTCAAGGAAATCGCGAAGAGAGAGAGGATTCTGGGACGACCCGCCGACTCTATTTCTGGCATAAGTAACAAAAGCTGAATTCATAAAGTCAGAACCATAAATAGAAAGTGCTTTGAACAAGGTAGCAAAGAAAAAAGGGTCTAGCAATCTAGGTGCCTAGCCTTCTATGATTGGCTTTCGAACTTCTTCTTATTCTAAGCTAAGTAAATTCTAGTTTTGAACAGGACATTCTGTTCACACCACACCACACTCTGTCAAGCAAGAAAAGGGGCTAAGTAATGTCGAAATTTCTTTCCATAGGTTTTGCCTTTTGGTCCCTTTCAAATTGGGCCCAGGCCCGCTAGATCTTCGAGTGCAAAATGGATGTCGCTGTTAAGACAACTTTTCGATGTGATTGACCACACCAGATTTCATGCAACTGTGGCTTCTCATGAACGTTTTCATTTTCGGGGGTTGTAAAGTCTAGGTCTTGTGTTCCGGGGAAATTTATTGTATTAGTGGGTCGGTCATTAAACAAATTGAAATTGAAGGAGATGACGGTACGGCTATCTGATATCAGTCTTCACCAAAGCGAATGAAGAACAAAATCTTCCGTCCTGACAGATAAGGATATCCTTTATGTTCTGCTCCTAGGGAAGGCGGGGGCTCAAAAGTTTAGCGTACATAGTACTTAGGATCCCATCCGATTTTAAGATCTTTCGGGAATTCCTCTCTGAACTTGCCCCTTTTCTTTCATTAAAGACCTCTTGCTTCACTCCTTTGGACTTGGCAGTGCTTTTATATAGAAATAGAGTAGATCAGACCTTACTAACTAATAGAAAAATGATGATGTGAATTCTCGGGAGGCAAAAGAGAACAAAAAGACGGAGATAAGATCGGATCTGTCAACTATGAGATATCCTTCTTCCAAAGAGATAGGTAGGCCCGACAACACTTTCTATTCGATTTGTAGCAGCTTAGGGGATATAGGAATTTTATTTGTCTTTCATTTCGATCCCTTGATCCAACCTTCGGCTTTCTCTATTCCTGACTAGAGTTAGAGTGAGTCCTTTACCTTTCCCTTATAGTAATGGCCAACCCTTAGCTTTAACGACTTCTTATTATATGAAATCTTATTATAAGAAAGATTTAAGAAGGCCTTTCTTTTAGTGAAAAACGGATAGTGCAGGATCATTTATCGCCCTATGCGCTTTCTTCGCTCTCATCCCTTGTGCAAGAATCTTACATAAGATACTCCTTCGGACCTGGAAAAACCTCCGAGGGTTTAGAATGAGGTGGCGGACTAATGTCCTTAACTCTTTCAAATGCCCACAACCACAACTGCAGCAACCAGAAGGGACCATGTAACTTTACTACTTGTTCCTGCCCTTTCATCACCGCCATGTTATAAGTTTTCAATCCAATGGCAGTCACAGTGGAAGCCCAGCATATGCTCCTTTCGATGTTAGAGTAAGGGGGCGCGGCAAATGATTGGCCATTTTTAGATACCATCCTTGGTTTAGAGGTTGGAGCCACAATCACATAGGTTCCCAGAAAATACCAAAAAAATGCTAACCTGGCATTCCTATCTGTCCTCTTTCTTCAGCATCTCTAGCGTCTTTTCATCTCGATCTGATACTCTCTTTGGCAACTCCGCCCCTGTAATAAAGGGACTGAACCTCCATTTTTCATTTTCCTCGTAATGCTAAGATAGAAAGAGCTTTAACAACCAGCGCAAAAAAGAAGATTAGAAGGAACTTAAAAACTAGCAGGGAATACCTTCCTGCTCCACAACTGGGAAGCACTAACTACGTTCCGTAGCCTTATTTCGGGCAGGGCATTTCCTTGCTCCACTTCGTCTAACAGCAAGATCCGCTACCAAAATCCATTAAAGCACCCAGGCGCCTATCCTAGCTTTAATCCAATAGCTTTGCTATAGTAGTAGAAGGGGCTCTCTAAAGGGCAGGGCTTTCATAGAGTTACTTACTCACAAGCATTATAAGAAGAGCGAAGCTAGTCTACTAACTTATGTTATTAGCGTAGAGTAAAGAACTAAAAAACTAAAAGACTGTCCCCCCGGCTTGCTGCTCGAAGGCCCTTATTGTGCTAGCTTATTACAGTACTGGAATGGAATAAGGCTAGTACAATCGGGTCATCCGGGCATTCTTTGCTTCCTGTATTGATAATGCTTTCTTGACAGTCGAGAGGAACCTTTTCGTACACGGTGCGTGTGTAAAAGCATGGTTGGAGTTAGACAGACTTTATTCAGCTTGAATGCAGGGTTACTGGTTAGATCCAGATCAGATTTCATATCAGATCTTTCCGGGACGTTTATGCCATTACTGGAACAAATCCCCGGATTAGGATTCTCTAACGCAATTGCCTTCCATGCAAGCAAAGCTGTTTAGTGACTTTTTTTTGTGCTTTATTTAGTTTTTCGTATCAGTTAAGTTTCTGGTCTGTGCCTGAGGCCTGGACCTGAAAGAATTGAATTTAATGGCGGGGGGAGAAACGGAAGCAGGTACGAATAGAAGAAGGCCCAGAATAGCCAAGCCAAAGGGGTCCCATTAAGTGGTCCAATCAGTCTAATGCGTAATGTCCGGTATCGGGAGTCTTTTAGTAATCCACAGATTAGGAACCGAGTGGGGAAGTGAGCTCTACTCTAAACTCTAAAGGCAGCTCTGCCACCTAGGGGATAGGAAACCTATTCCTTTTAGTCCGATTCGATTCGCTTGCCTCGAAGACTGGCATTAGGCCCCTACTGATGATAGGATTGATTCGAAGCAAAGTCAATGGTCCCTTCTCCGCTACGGGAGATGCTAGAAGAAGATAAGCCCTTGGGGGCTATTACTTACTATTACACAGGCTAGCAGACAACCGGAAAGCTAAGCTATTCCCTTGCAACAACCAAAAAGCAGTAAGCCTTCCTTCCAACAAGGGTCGGTTTTGGAATGCTTACGGATATGGATGATAGTCGGGATCCCAGGTAGGAGAGCCAGCCAGGCCAGGAGAAAGAGGTAGTCTTTGACTACCCTTCTTTTGGGAGTCGAGCCTGAGGGTTTCACCCGGGGATCATCGAACATCAGACTTTACACCTGGGGGAAGGACTATCCTTAAGCAATTAATAAACCGAATTCACTTTCACTGATAAAGAGACGAAACTCACACGTAATGAACCTAAACAAAAGACGGAAAGAGTCACTCACTGAATACCTATTTATTCTTTTGAAATAAGCTATTCAAGTGAAATAAGCCGGAATAGATAGCCGTTAGTCCTAAGAAAGATGAAGGCTGAAGCATGTTAAGAGGACGAAAGCCAAAGGCGAAGAAATAATAAGACTCACTAGATATGATGTCTATAGTACCACAGCTCTCAGACCTAAGGCCGAAGCTTTTGCTAAAGAAAGAGAAGTAGAGTAGGATGAAGGAAGCAGAAGTGATAGGCAAGCGTGCCTGGAAGCGCTAATGCTATTGTAGCAGCTCCTTAGCCTTCTTTCAGTCCTCCATTCTCTCTTTGGAAATGTGTATCACCATACACTCATCTCATACCAGATACTGAATCTAGGGCTAAGTTCCAATCCGGAGAAAGAGGTAAGCGACCAACAGTACAGCTAGTAAGGCAGGTAGATCACAAGAAGGTCATAGCTCAACGAAGAAGTAGCTCCTTGGGTCAGGAACTCCTGATAGCAGCAGAAAACACATTCTAGCTTGCTTAACAAAAGAAACGATTCCTTGAAGGGCTTCCCAAGAACGAAGTACTGATCAAACTGGAGCTCCTTAAGGAAAAAGAGGTTCAAATGCATGTACCACCCAATTATGGGCTGAAGCCGGCAGCAGCTAAAACAGAATCCATACTGCCTAAGGATGCGGGCACCCGCGGGGCTAACCGGGTCTCTTCCATAATCAACTCAGCTAAAGCAGCATCCATTCAAATACTAAAGGCGGAAGGGGAGATCGATGAAGCGGAGAACCCTATCATAGCATAGGTCCTATGCCTTAGCTTCCAACTAAGGCTAAGGGCCGGTTCTCTGTTATGAGAACAAAGAGTTTGACTATGCCATAGTAGGGTGGAATCCGGGGCGAATGAACCACTTTTTTAGAACTATACTACATTGAAATAGCCCTAAGATGCGGTGTGCATATGGGAGCGCTTGAAATGGTTTAGTTTTACCGAATGCCCACGTCGGTGTTGCTGAGCCCTTTCGCTCCTTGAATAACTGAGAACACACTTTCTACGATCCTATAGTGGCTTATCGTAGCTAACAGAGGATCTTCACAAAATTTGGTCAACAAGCATGTAGCCCGATCCGAACGTAATTACATGTCTCAATACTTACTACCTATACCCGGACCCGGGCCGGAAAGGGCTAAATATAGCATTCGCTAAGCAGCTAAGCTGAAGTCAAATACCCGGCTAAGTCCTATCTCCGAATTCCGGTAAGGAAGAAATTCATTGATAACAGATCATTGCTAAGAAAGAAGAGTTGAGTTAGCAGGCTCAGGGGGATCTTAGATTAAAGCATTTTTCTTTCGAGCTGGGAATAAGAGAACGAGCTAGACACAAAAGCTACCACTGAAAGAAGGTAAACCGAAGCAAACAAATGAAGTAGAATTGGCCTAGCCTAACGGTTCTATAGCCTCTACCTATTGAGTTCCCTCTCCTGGGGTTCAAGAGTTGCTTTCAGAGCCCTTGATTGAGATCTCCGTCTCATCACGAACTCATAAAGACAGCGATCAACCTCTCTTTTCTATTCTTTGGCAGATTACTTGCTCCAGGAATGCTTGCTGTCAGCAGTTAAGGGACAAAGGGAAGGTGAGGAAGGTAATCCAACTACGGCACTAAGACTAATTCCGTCTATTTGGCGACTATTCCTACTGCTACTACTACGGCTACTGCAGTAAGGAAGGAATTCGGTTTCAAACTGAACTTGTTGCGAGGGGTTAAAAATGGATTATACTCTTTCTCTCCATCTTTCGTCTATCCTATGTCTCTTTCCTCTGTTCTTTGTCCTTCTCCTACTAGGAGTAGCAGGAAAGTCGTCAATTGGATATATGATAGATAGTATGGGGACGGTGCTTCGGGTTAGCACTCTCTATTTTCTTTTCGTTGGTGAACAAGTCTCATTCGTTTGGCCGGCCCTAAATCAGCATTGAAATCATTTTTGAATGGGCATAGTTTGATTTTGACTTATGAGTAACAGGCTCTGTTTATCAACTACGGAGGATCAATTAGCATTACCTCACCTGAAATTGGCACATAAACACTCGAAACCAACAATGAGCGACTATGCTTAAACGGGTATGCTGCTTGGGTTGATTTCAGCTGTTGGGGAGGACAAGTACTTTTACTTGAGTACTTAATTTGATGCTTCATAGGCTACTTGGTCCGGGCCGGGAAGGCTATAGAGGACACGGATTCATGTGGAAGATTGCCTCGTAACTAATTCCACCCTCAATGAAATGAAGGAATTTATGGATCAAATCCGGAGGAGGCGACTGGAAGGAGCTCCCGTGTCAATCACTTCCATTCCTCTCATTAGACCATCTGTAGCACTCATAGCTACAGCCCGAACTCTATTATGCTGTACTTCACAAGTCACATTAATTAAGTTTACCGACAGTATCTTGACCCTTAACTACCAGAGCGTTGAAAATATTAGGGGGGGAAGAGACTTTCGCGATGTTCAATAAAGGGTCTAAGAGCTCTTGCAATAGGTCTAGCAATCTATTACAAAACAGATTGAATACCATGGCTTGGGGGTTTTTGCAGGTTAACAAGGAGAGCCACGGATGAATCATAGATTCTAGTTGGAGATCCAAGGGCCTTTCCTCTAAGGGAAGGAGACGGAGACGACCTATCAATGTGGCAAAAAGAAAGACGGAAGCAGCTCCAGAGAAGTTTACTATAGGAAGGTCAGGACTCTAATAATCAGATACCGGCAAGCCTTGCATGACACTCGTTTGACGAGGTGGTTTGAATAGATTGACTAAGAGATATATTGGATAAATTATCAAATGATAGAGAATCTAAGCAAGGACTAGAGGCATAAGAGATTAGTAATAAGGAAGAGACTGTCACCGGACTCCCCAACGGGGCCCAAGAGAGGCTCCAAGCCCTGAGACAAGGACAGTTTGTCGTGAGTGGCTGCCCAATGTGGAGAAATCCTTTAATCAGGATGGGCGCTGAAGAAAGCTGCTCCAGAAGAGAACCTTGGAAGGGGTGGCCCACAATAGAAAAAGGTGCCCCAAGCCCTAATTCACAGGCTTCATATCTTGACTCCGTCGCCATAGGAAGAGTTCTCCATAAATCCATACGCAGCGGAAACGACCACAGCCGACGCCTCAGGGGAGACAAAAAGAGAAATCGATGACGCAATGCATTCAAGATCTTGGTGCTTTTTCGAACGTTTTCACGTCGCCTTTTTCCGAGGATTCACAAAGGACCTTTTCTCGAAACTACGTATTCTATTTACTTTCCAAAATGGGTCCTTTTTTGTGTCCGAAACCCCGCCCATTTAGATTCATTTCAGGATTCGTCGGCGATCAACTCGTCACAACAGGTAAAACTTTTCGTACCTGGCTCAGCGGATGTATCTATCAATGCATTCAGAGGGGCTGCCCCTGCGTATTGTGACTGAGCAACGTCGCTGTTGGGTGCTATAGGTGGAGGACGACAGATCCTACTCCGTCTGATACGGCCCGTTCACTCATTATTGATCAAGCATTGGCCCCTTATAAAGCTAAAGACAGAAGTCAGTAGTCACTCCGGAAGAACGAATGTTTTCGGTAGTAATAGTAAGAAAAAGCGCTAGGAGAAGGCCCCTTGGATTCTTATGATCCTAACATTTACATATATACATATAATATAGGCATCCCGCCCACACGCCATTATCAAAGTACAGGCGAACCGGTTGGGACTCAAAGAAAGAAGGGGACTTTTTACCCAATCCAATGATTGACAGGGCTGGGGCGGGCGTTAACTAAGTACTCAAGCTGCTGGAGCGCAGGTTGGGCAGTAAGCTTCGTTGATTCCCCACGAAGGAATCGGAATCTCGCTACTTCCCCTTACCGGAGTTTGGTTTGAGACTCAGGCTAGAGGATCCTTACTCTCCTGGGATTATTAGAGTGTCAGATTAGCCTTTGGATTCGTTCTGCCTTCCACTCTATATCTAATCATTTTCCCTACCAGTCGCTCTCTCTTTGGCCGGCCGTTAGATCAAGATAAGAAAGATCAGAACGTGAATTCTGATAATAGTATACAAACAAGAACACCACGATCCATGACCGCTAAACAAAAGGAGTCCATTACCAAGTAAGCTAGGCAACCGTCTTTACCGGTCTCTCTATTAATTTAGGACCGGATGTGGCACCCGGGCTTCGGGTTTCGCAAAGAAGCCCCGCTCCTGTAGCTATTGAGTTAGTCCTCTATTCTCGGACTTCTAAATAAAGATGAGTTGAATAAGGGGATCCGGAACCTGGGACCTTTAAGCCCTCGGCGCTTGAGAGGAAAGGCGACATACTATTAGGCTATTATAGATTCTTATTGGACATATCAGTGAAGGATCTGCTTCCCGATGAGGAGAAGCAGGACTGATAGAAGATAAGATATAGGCTGTTGAGACTGACGCTATGTATCTACGATCTTCCTTCCTTATTCGTCTTCTTGTACCTAACTCGCTATGCTTACAGCTTGGCACGGGAAGCCAGAGGGAAAGCATTCCTTTCAAGGTAGTGAAGTTCTCCAAGCCGAGGGTGAATAGAATACCTTCATTCTTGCTTGAATGGCATTCTGCTTTAATATCGGCATAGCCGCTCTTTGCATTGAATAGGTTGTTCTGAGCCTTTTTTTTCGGCTCTAGAAAGCAGATTCCTTCTTTACTTAATTATATAAGGTCGGGCATTGCGCTGTGGCATAAGCTTTGGATTCAGAGTTCATCTAGAACTGAGTAAGGAAAGGAAGGAAAAGATTAGATAAGAAGAAAGAGAGATCGGTGTTTTCGCTGCTTCTTCTGTTTGCAGTGGTCTCGAATGAGCTCAAGGAGCTATTAGCGAGCACATCCAGGCTCTACCTGATCTAAGGGAAAGCACGTTCATGAATTCATGGCAATATATATATATGTGCAGCTCTGGTTTGTTGTGGTGCTTTGGTTTAAGAGAATATCTTATGCTGTGGAATCCTAGCTTCTCACTAGCTAACTGCTAATCCGTTCTCTTTCCAGGCCGACCCCCCTTTTTTCTAGTCAAGTTGGAGAGGGGAATTCAGCTCGACCGACCCTTTCACCTCTCCTTTTATGACTCTGAAAGCCCAATTCCTATAGTTAAGGTAGCTAGGTATTTCCTTATTTAAGGCTGTTCTAGTCTTGTCTTCTGAGGAGCTTTAGAGCCTAAAAAGAAGTTTTTATAGAATATCCTCCGCTGCTATCCTCGCCCCCGGGACTGGTTCAAGGTAAGCTACTGCCTCTACCGGTGCTCCTGTCTCCCGCCTCCACGTGGCACGCACGTGATGACACACAGTTGGTTGTTCCCATCCCCGCTCTAGGGATATAGAACTTTAGCGATCCAGCATTCCCCCTCTCCTCCTTCTATCTAGTCGTCCCCGGGCGGG
>NW_026263813.1:0-313 GCF_000817695.3 Arachis duranensis
GGCTTGAAACAGCCATGTATTGCCGTGGGTCCATCATGGCCCGTTGATACATAGCCCAAGTTGCTGGATCAAAGTGGGAAGGTGGATCAAAAGTGGCCGGCATTGATAAGGTGGTGGGGGCAACACCCACAACCGTTGGTAAGTCTGCAACTGAGAAAATAGGTGATGTCGGCACTCCTTGCGTTGGAAAAATTGGTGGCGGTTGTCGTATCTCCATTGTAGCAAGATGATTTTGTAAGAATGAGAGTTCGGCTTGTAAAGCCAACACCTACATAAAAGAAAAAGAGATCAGAAAATGTCACAAATGAAAAAA
>NW_026263813.1:8632-10725 GCF_000817695.3 Arachis duranensis
TTTAGATTCTACCTTTATTCTTATCAATGCATTTATCTACTGTTGTTAAAATTATCATTATCTTAATTTGCATATCCTATCTAACGGCTAGTTAATATTTGTTTTTTTCTAATAATTTGAAATCATTTATTCCTCATTCAATCATCGATTCATCATAGATTCTGATTGACTTATTATCAAAGTTCTTAATATGTTACTATTACTGTTATATGAAACTAAAAACATTATTGATATTTGACTTGGTTTGCTTTTTTGGCAGACAGATTACTGTGTATTTTATTTTCAAGCTATAAAAGTTGAAAATATGTTGAAAATTAAGGAGGATTTTGATTATAAAATCTTGTCTCAAAAGCTTGAAGTACAGTTGGATAAGCTTATTGCAGAAAATGAAAGGCAAGGAAAAGCTTTTGATGATGAAGTTGAAAAAGAGGCTGAAATGTCAGATGGGGTACATGGAATTGGTAAAGGAGTTAGAGTAGAAATTACTATTAAATAAAGAAAGACATGCTCCATTTTTGTGGTTCTTCGAGCATCACTTCCATTAAAGCGTAGGTTTTTTGAGCTCCCAGCTGCGTTATTCCTACTAGCCATTTGAATATAGAGAATAGAAGGTCTGCAAAATAGCTACGAAGAAAAGAAAACAAAAGGTCTGAAGAAAGAGAAGTCAATTTGGGGATTAGGATTTTTAAAATTGGTTCAGGAACCAAAATGTCATAAAAAAGGTTTCATATTCTATCAAAATGATTCGGATTTTATTTCAAGCCACTACCACCAGTCCACCGCATATTTGGCCTATTTTATGATGAGTGGTTCCTAGGTTTCTAATCTCGAAACATACCGCAAAGAACTACTATCATTTCTCTAAAGCGTTGGTCATATTCTATTGTAAACATAACGTTCATTAAGAAAGTTGTGTGAAACCCAAGGTAGGTACCTCCCCACCAACTGGGCAGTATTTTTGCCACCCAGTTGACAACTTGGACCACCTTTTTTGGATCACGTGACAATGCGGCACTGCTGGATGCTTTTGATCAATAGAACAGGAAGATGAGTCAGCCAAAAAGAAATAACACCAAAAGTAACGACCACCAAGATACGCATAATGATTCGATCTTTTAATCACCCATTTTTGGAAAACCATTTTTGGAAGCTTCTGCCTTACACATGTAAGATTGGAATGCTTGAATCATGAGCCGACCCTCTTGCAATACATATCCATTCCATATTTTATGAAATCACTAGATAACATTTTGGATGATAAAATGATGATTGAGTGCTACACGTATGGATTTTTCTCAAGCAAGTAGAAACCCACTTCGAGTAAGTTCTCTCAGACTTCTCCTTGTCAGTCAAGCAAGTGAATACCTATTTTTAACAGTCGAGGTACCATAACCATTCCTTATCGGTGTCAATCCTCTCTCGTAGGCTTGAGAAAATATTATTTGATTACACCATAACTAAATCAGATTTGTTTTCGATCCATTCTAGATCCAGATTTGGGAAGAAAATAAACATTAAATACACAATAAAAATATATTACATTCACAAAAATACAAAATAGAACTAAAAGAATGCAAAATAGAACATTTTCATTGTTCTCAAAGATTCTTCTTTCTTTTCCTTCCAAAGAGATGAGAATATCTCAAATCCTTGATTAACTGAAAAGATTGAAACTTTGCATAAGAAGAAAGATTGGAAGAAGAAAATAGAAAAGAAAAAGAAAAAGATGAACAGAGAAGATGAGATGGAGGAGGAAACAACCAAGACGCGACAATCTACAGGCAGCGACAATTCACAGGCGACGATGTTGCTGGAAGCGGCGATGAATGGTGCGATGCAGAACAACATTGACGATAAGAGTAATGTGGTTGACTTGAGAAGGAGAAATAGGAAAATACCGACGAATATGAGGTTGAAGAGATGACAAGATGAGGCTGATGAGTGGAGGCTTTGATTATGTAAGAGTGAAATTGAGAGTGGGTGAATATGTGATTCTAGAGACTGAAAGCGAGGGAGGGGCGGTTGCAAGGGTGAGGTTGTGAGGCAGATAAGAAAATCTAGGGGTTTTTAATTGTATATATATATATATATAT
>NW_026263813.1:19095-20101 GCF_000817695.3 Arachis duranensis
GGAGCGGAGGGGGCAGCCTCCGTCGCCTCACAAAGGGGAGGCCGGAGATCCCCCCAACAACACGCGAGAACCCGACCATTCGGGGGAACGGGCGGCGATAGCGCCATAATAATGCAGGAGCTACGCCACAGAGTCCAGAACCTTGAACGACAGCTAGCCGACCGTGAGAGGGATGGATGGTCTACCGATCCAAGCTACACCCCGTCTCCCGGGGGCGAGGAGGAAGAGAGCTCTCACCGAAGCCACTCACGGCGTATATCTGCATCCCGGACGGAAACAGAGGAATCACCTATTCCAAGAAGACGGAACGACACGGTCATCTACTCTCGCGGCAGACAAACTCGCCGAACGACAAGAGGTCGTGAGGACGGAGAAGGGAAAACCGAGAGAACACGACAACCTGTGATAATGGGTGCCACGCCGTTCCACCGATCTATCCTCGAGGTCCGGTTGCCGAAACACTTCGACAAACCGACGGACATGAGGTATGACGGAACCCAAGACCCTCTAGAACATCTCACGGCCTTTGAGGCTAGAATGAACCTAGAGGGAGTAGGCGACGAGGTAAGGTGCCGCGCCTTCCCGGTAACCTTAGCAGGACCAGCGATCAGATGGTTTAATGGCCTCCCTCAAGGCTCCATTTACAGTTTCCCGGACATCAGCCGCGCCTTCCTGGCCCAATTCACAACACGAATAGCAAAAGCCAAGCATCCTATCAACCTTCTCGGGGTAACCCAGAGACAGGGAGAGCCAACCAGAAGGTACTTGGATCGGTTCAACGACGAATGCTTGGAAATCGACGGCTTAACCGACTCGGTGGCCAGTCTCTGCCTGACGAATGGCCTCCTCAACGAGAACTTTCGAAAACACCTCACCACGAAGCCGGTTTGGACAATGCATGAGATCCAAACGGTGGCGAAGGAGTATGGTGGACGAAATTGTGATTCCCTTTTTTCTTGTAATTGGATTTATAAAAGATGTATACTCTGAGGGCATTGTTTATTTT
>NW_026263814.1:0-1307 GCF_000817695.3 Arachis duranensis
TGTTTATAACTCTTGACTCAACCTTGGAGATCACACTCCAATTTACAAAGTGTACAAGAAAACAATTCTCAAAGAATTGTTAAGATGAAATGAGTACTCTCTAGAAGAGTGTATGATTACAAGTTTAGCACTATTGAACCAATTGATATTGCTCTCTCAAATTGTGTATTATAACACCTTAAAATGTGTAGAATGAAAGAATATGAACAAGATAGTTTGCAAATACTCAAGTATATGAAATAAGGCTTCAATCCATCTATTTATAGACTCCCCAAACCTTAGAAACGTTGGGGAGTTAGTGGGATGGAGCCTTTTTGTCAAAACTAGCCATTTTTTATGTTTTTGAATCATTTGCATCGATGCATGACACTTTGCATCGATGCAAATGTGTCTTTGAAGCTGAAATTTGAATTTTCAGCTAGGTTGCATCGATGCAAACATCTTTGCATCGATGCAACAAGTCGTTGCCTGCTTTGCATCGATGCAAGATGAGTGTGCATCGATGCAAACCTTAAAGAATGGCTTAAAATCACTTCAAAATACTTAGGATTGATCTCAAACTTGTTGGAGTCAATTCCTATGATTTTGTACCTTTGAAAACAAGTTTTAAACCATTTGGCTAGCATCGAATTGCAAGATGTGCATATGATATGATAATCGAAACATTTTGTGAGTGTGTGTTGAGAGATTTAGCAATTGGTTCTTAACAAGAAGTTACCTAAGTCCTAAGACACTATACTTGTCTTCAAATGATGTGGACTTGAGTTTCTTGTTGTTGTACCTGCAATGACACTCCGATGCTTAAGTTAGCATGGGTCCAAGCAGATATATGTAGATTTGGAATGAATGCCATACCTGGGTGCTCCAGTGTATTTATAGTAGTTGGCAGTGACCTTCCCTGGATAAGATATTCTTATCTTATCTTATCTTTGGGAGTTTATCTCTATCTTTGTGGAACCGCCTTTTCCAGGCCTTTTCGGCCTTTAGGTTTGGGCTGCGTTCCTTTTGATGGGCCTTCCTTGCTCTTTGTCCGAGGTCCGACCTTTAGGTGTGAGCTTGAGGACAAGGTCGGACCTCTTGCGAATTTGCCGAGTTGGAGGACCCCGGTCAGGGTATGAACAGGAGCCAAAGCACCAGAAGCTGTCTCTTGAAGGACCAAGCATCCACCCCCCAAAATAAAGGTTGTTGAGTCCTAATCTTAGCCTTAACTCTATGATAGTTGTTCTTATAGGAATTTACCTTAGAAGTTATATATGAGTAGTAGTAATTAGTATATCTATTTTGATTTTATCTCCAATTAAGCTATA
>NW_026263814.1:6952-20082 GCF_000817695.3 Arachis duranensis
CAACCCAAGAGATGTGTTTATTCATTTGTTGCGTTATGGCAACTCCTGAGATATTTGTGTGATGATCTGCTGCGTGAGGGCAGTCAGATAGATGGTGGTGCGACCACTGAGAACGCTTTCCTGCGGTACAGATCCATGTTTTAATTCTGTAAGGCAGAGGGGTTATTTCCTGCTACAGAAGTACCGTGACCACCTGTTCCATTTCTGTAGTGGCAGAGGGGTTATTTCCTGTATACAGAAGGTGTGTCGGCGTACCTCCCTGCAGTGGCAGATGTGTTATTTCCTGCGTGCAGTGGATCCTGTGGTGGCAGAGGGGTTATTTCCTGTACACAGGGGTATAGCCAATAGGAAAGCCTTATCCAGACAGAGGTTGCTGGATAATGTCGGGAGCGGGTTAATAACCGACAGATGAGCTCATTACCTGCACTAGGGCTAGACATGCATCATCCTTGTGTGTGCATTTGCATTTGATTGGGTTTGCTCATTGTACTTCTCTGTGATTGTGCTGTTTGCCTTGCTGTGACTTGTTTGTGTGCTGAATTGAATCTTTTGTTAGTGCTATTACTTGGTGAGTGTATGATGATGATTAAGAATTGACGTTGTGATTGAAAATTAATTATGTGGTTGAAAAATGTTTAAAGTGACCAAAGGTTTGACAAAAATATAGTTTCCTTGAGTATATTAATTATTTGCATTCTATTTCATTACTTTTACGGCATTCCCATTCCTTACTGAGAACGTGTGGTTTGTTCTCACCCCAAAATCTTTCACCCTTTCAGTGACACAGGTTCGAAGACTCCGTTTAAAGCTGCAGGTGATTATAGATCTTATTTATGAGTTAAGTTTATGACTTGAGTTATTTTCATAGAATTTCCCTCGCCCTTGTTACTTTGGTTTTTATTCTATACAGAGGGATAGGATTTGTATGTGAGTTTTATTTGAAATCTTTTGTATGACAGATATTATTATTAATAATTATGTGATTATTATTACTTGGTGATGCTTGCTATATCATTTTAATTATCAAAAACAAAATTTTCTGGTATTTTTACTAAAACTGGATCGCAATATCGAACTAGAGGCTCAATAGTAAATAGTTAATAAAGTAGAGCAGGTTGGTAACGCCTTACTTTCGGTACGATCATGACGTTCTGGAAGTTGGGTCGTTACAGGTGTCATCATTGTCAATGGCTACTTCCCGTCCTCTCAGTGAAAATGGTCCTCTACGGTTTCTGTATGGCTAATCAACTGTCGGATTGCTCGTCTCATGAAAAATACCATGCACAGATATCGTATGGCTAATCAGCTATTGGTTCTCGATCGTGTAGGAATAGGATCTACTATCCTTTTGTGTCTGTCACCACGCCCTACAGTCGCGAGTTTGAAGCTCGTCACAGTCATCCCATCCCAGATCCTACTCGGAATACCACAAACAAGGTTTAGACTTTTCGGATCTCAGGAATGCTGCCAATGGATTCTAGCCTATACCACGAAGACTCTAATCTCAGATTCAGATGCCCCATTGTCAGAGGGGAGTCGATGTGAATCGTTGATTAGAAATCCAAGAGATATACATTCAAGCTTTTCTTTATGTAGAACGAAAGTGGTTGTCAATCACGCGTTCATAAGTGAGAATGGTGATGAGTGTCACATAATCATCACATTCATCATGTTCTTATGTGTGAATGAATATCTTAGAACAGGAATAAGCATGAATTGAATAGAAGATAGTAGTAATTGTCTTAATACTCGAGGAACAGCAGAGCTCCACACCTTAATCTATGGTGTGTAGAAACTTCACCGTTGAAAATACATAAGTGAAAATAAGGTAGGTGATGAGCGGATATTTTATACACTTTTTGGGGGTAATTTCATATAGTTTTTAGTATATTTCTATTAGTTTTTAGGCAAAATTTATATTTCTAGACTTTACTATGAGTTTGTGTATTTTTCTGTGATTTCAGGTATTTTCTAGCTAAAATTGAAGGAGCTGAGCAAAAATCTTATTTAGGCTAAAAAAGGATTGCTGATGCTGTTGGATTTTGACCTCCCTACACTCGGAATGGATTTTTTGGAGCTGCAAAAGTCCAATTGGCGCGCTCTCAATTGGGCTGGAAAGCAGACATCCAGGACTTTCCAGTAATATATAATAGTCCATACTTTGAGCGAAGATAAATGATATAAACTAGCGTTTAATGTCAGTCCCATGTTGCATTCTGGCGTTGAACGCCAAAAACAGGTTGCAAGTTGGAGTTGAACGCCAGAAACAGGTTACAACCTGATATTTAACTCCAAAAACAGCCCAGGCACGTGAGAAGCTCAAGTCTCAGCCCCAGCACACACCAAGTGGGCCCCAGAAGTAGATTTCTGCATTATCCATCTTAGTCTACTCATTTTCTGTAAGCCTAGGTTACTAGTTTAGTATTTAAATAACTTTTAGAGACTTATTTTGTATCTCATGACATTTTTTAGATTTAAACTTTGTACTATTTGACGGCATGAGTCTCTAAACTCCATTGTTGGGGGTGAGGAGCTCTTTCTCCATCATGGACCTAAGCGGAAATGAACAATCCAGAAGGAATCTGAGTCATATGCTAACCCCACTACTGCTTCATATGGGAGTAGTATCTGTATACCCTCCATCGGAGTCAGTAGTTTTGAGTTGAATCCTCAGCTCATTATCATGGTGCAGCAAAGTTGCCAGTATTCCAATCTTCCACAGGAAGAACCTACAGAGTTTCTGGCACAGTTTTTACAAATTGCTGACGCAGTACATGATAAGAAAGTAGACAAAGATGTCTATAGATTATTACTGTTTCCATTTGCTGTAAAAGACCAAGCTAAGAGGTGGTTAAATAACCAACCTATGGCTAGCATAAGGACATGGAAACAGCTGTCAGAAAAATTCCTGAATCAATATTTCCCTCCAAAACGGATGACACAGCTAAGGCTGAGCATCCAAGGTTTTAAACAAGGAGATAATAAACCCCTTTATGATGCCTGGGAGAGGTACAAAGAGATGCTAAGAAAATGCCCCTCTGAAATGTTTTCAGAGTGAGTGCAGTTAGACATCTTCTATTATGGGCTTATAGAGAAAGCTCAGATTTCTCTAGACCACTCAGCTGGTGGATCTATACACATGAGAAAGACAATTGAAGAGGCTCAAGAGCTCATTGATACAGTTGCCAGAAATCAGCATCTGTACTTATGTAATGAGTCTTCCATGAAAGAAGAAGCTAAAACAGTAACTGTTGTACTCAGTCCTGCAGAACAAGTTACTGAATTCAATCAGCAATTAGATTTTCTAACAAAACAGCTAGCCGAATTCAAGGAGATATTGCAAGAAATAGGGATGGCTAATATGAATATGGAAGTGCAATTGAAGCAAACAGAATAGCAGTTATCAAAACAAATAACAGAAGAGTGCCAAGCAGTTCAATTAAGAAGTGAAAAAACATTAAATACCTCACTTCAAGGCAGCAAGAAGCCAAGAAATGAACAAACTGCTATCCAAAATCCCTCTGAGGACAGTAAGAGCCCAGAGAGGAACAATTCTGGCATTCAAATGCCAAAAAAGGGTGAAGGGTTGGTGTTGAACGCCAAACCCATGCTCAATTCTAGCGTTCAAACGCCACAAACAGGCAAGGAGATGGCGTTGAATGCCCAAAAGAAGCTCAGTTCTAGCGTTCAGACGCCAGAAATAGGTAAGGAGTTGGTGTCTAATGCCACTCCAGCTTTCACCCCTGGCATTCAAATGCCAGTGGGGATCAGACACATACAAGTGCTGATAGCAATCCTTCTAAAAAGGCTTCTCAACCTACATCTGTAGGTAATAAACCTGCAGCAACTAAGGTTGAGGAATACAAAGCCAAAATGCCTTATCCTTAGAAAATCCGCCAAGCAGAACATGATAAGCAATTTGTCCGCTTTGCAAACTATCTCATGACTCTTGAAATAAAGATTCCGTTTGTAGAGGCACTTGAGCAAATACCTTCTTATGCTAAATTCATGAAAGAGATCTTAAGTTATAAGAAGGATTGGAGAGAAATTGAAAAAGTTTACCTCACTGAAGAATGCAGTGCAGTCATTCTGAAAAGCTTACCAGAAAAGCTTAAAGATCCCGAAAGCTTTATGATACCATGCACATTAGAGGGTACTTGTACCAAGCAAGCTCTATGTGATCTTGGGGTAAGTATCAACCTAATACCTGCATCCACTATCAGATAGCTTGGTTTGACTGAAGAAGTCAAACCAACCCGGATATGTCTCCAACTTGCTGATGGCTCCAAATACCCATCAAGCATTATTGAAGACATAATTGTCAAGGTTGGGCCATTTGCCTTTCCCACTGACTTTGTGGTGCTGGAAATGGAGGAGCACAAGAGTGCAACTCTCATTCTAGGAAGACCTTTCCTAGCAACTGGATGAACCCTCATTGACGTCCAAAAAGGGGAAGTAACCCTAACATGAGGACGAGTTTAAGTTGAATGTTGTCAAAGCTATGCAGCATCCAGACACCCTAAATGACTGCATGAGCATTGATATTATTGATTCTCTGGTAAAAGAGGTCAATATGACTGAGAGTCTCGAATCAGAGCTAGAGGATATCTTTAAAGATGCTCATCCTGATCTAGACGAACCAGAGAGAATTTTAGAAACTCTGAAGATCCCTTAGGAAGAGGAGAAACCTCCCAAACCCAAGCTCAAACCATTACCACCATCCCTGAAATATGCATTTCTGGGAGAAAACACAAGACAGCTCTTTGGTGGTCCATCAGTGATCTTAAGGGCATTAGCCCAGCCAGATGCATGCACAAGATCCTATTGGAGGGTGACGATAAGCCAGTGGTTCAACCACAGAGGCGGCTAAATCCAGCCATGAAAGAGGTGGTGTAGAAGGAGGTCACTAAATTACTAGAGGCTGGGATTATTTATCCCATTTCTGATAGCCCCTGGGTAAGCCCTGTCCAAGTCATCCCTAAGAAAGGTGGTATGACAGTGGTTCATAATGAAAAAAATGAACTGGTTCCTACAAGAACAGTTACAGGGTGGCGTATGTGTATTGATTACAGAAGGCTCAATACAGCTACCAGAAAGGATCATTTTCCTTTACCATTCATAGACCAAATGCTAGAAAGACTAGCAGGTCATGAATACTACTGCTTCCTGGATGGATATTCAGGTAATAATCAAATTGCAGTAGATCCCCAAGATCAAGAGAAAACAGCATTCACATGTCCATCCGGCGTATTTGCATACAGAAGGATGCCATTTGGTCTGTGCAATGCACCTGCAACCTTTCAAAGATGCATGCTCTCTATTTTCTCTGATATGATGAAAAATTTTCTGGAAGTCTTCATGGATGACTTTTTAGTATTTGGAGATTCATTCAACTCCTGTCTTGACCATCTAGCACTTGTTCTAAAGAGGTGCCAAGAGACTAACCTAGTTTTAAATTGAGAAAAATGTCACTTTATGGTGACTGAAGGAATTGTCCTTGGGCACAAAATTTCGAACAAGGGAATAGAGGTGGATCAAGCTAAGGTAGAGGTAATTGAAAAATTACCACCACCTGCAAATGTTAAGGCAATCAGAAGCTTTCTGGACATGCAGGATTCTATAGGAGGTTTATAAAAGATTTTTCAAAAATTGCCAAACCTCTGAGTAATCTGCTAGCTGCTAACACGCCATTCATCTTTGATAAGGAGTGGCTGCAGGCATTTGAGACTCTGAAAGCTAAGCTGGTCACAGCACCAGACTGGACATTACCATTTGAACTAATGTGTGATGCCAAGGACCATGCCATTGGTGCAGTGTTGGGACAAAGGAATGATAAGCTTCTGCACGTCATTTATTATGCCAGTTGTGTTTTAAATGACGCATAGAAGAACTACACAACCACGGAAAAAGAGTTACTTGCAGTCTTTTACGCCATTGACAAGTTCAGATCTTATTTAGTAAGATCAAAAGTGATTGTGTACACTGACCATGCTGCTCTTAAATATCTACTCACAAAGTAGGATTCAAAACCCAGACTTATCAGATGGGTATTGCTTCTGCAAGAGTTTGATATAGAAATAAGAGACAGAAAAGGGACAGAGAACCAAGTAGCAGATCACCTATTTCGAATAGAACCAGTAGAAGGGGCGTCCCTCTCTCTTACTGAGATCTCTAAAAACTTTCCGAATGAGCAACTCTTTGCCATCCAAAAAGTGCCATGGTTTGCAGACATTGCAAACTACAAGGCAGTAAAATTCATACCCAAAGAGTACAGTAGGCAGCAATCAAAGAAATTGATCACGGATGCAAAGTACTATCTTTGGGATGAACTATATCTCTTCAAGAGATGTGCAGACGGAGTAATCCATAGATGTGTGCCTAAAGAAGAAGCACAGAAGATCCTCTGGCACTGCCATGGATCACAGTATGGAGGACATTTTGGAAATGAGCAAACAGCCACAAGAGTCCTCCACCGTAGCTTCTACTGGCCTACTCTCTATAAAGACTCCCGAGTGTTTGTACTTAATTGTGACAGTTGCCAAAGATCTGGAAATCTGCCTCATAGTTATGCCATGCCTCAACAAGGGATCTTGGAGATTGAGTTGTTTGATGTATGGGGTATTGACTTCATGGGGCCTTTTCCACCATCATACTCAAACACTTATATTCTAGTGGCAGTGGATTATGTATCTAAATAGGTGGAAGCTATTGCAACACCTACTAATGATACTAAGACAGTGCTGAAATTCCTCCAGAAACACATCTTCAGCAGATTTGGTATCCCTAGAGTACTAATCAGTAATGGGGGCACTCATTTCTGCAATAAACAGCTTTACTCTGCTTTGATTCGATATGGAGTTAGCCACAGAGTGGCCTCTCCATATCATCCGTAGACAAATGGGCAAGCTGAAGTCTCTAATAGAGAACTTAAAAGAATCCTGGAACGGACTGTGATTAACCGTAGAAGGGATTGGGCAAGAAGCTTGGATGATGCTCTGTGGGTATACAGAACAACATTCAAGACCCCTATAGGGACCTTTCCATACCAGCTTGTGTATGAAAAAGCCTGTCACTTTCCAGTGGAATTGGAACATAAGGCCTACTGGGCAACCAGATTCCTAAACCTTGATGCCAAGTTAGCTGGAGAAAAACGACTGCTCTAGTTAAATGAGCTAGAGGAATTCAGACTCAATGCTTTCGAAAATGCAAAAATTTACAAAGAAAAAGCAAAAAGATGGCATGATAAGAAGCTGTCATCCAGAGTCTTTGAGCCAGGGCAGAAAGTTCTGCTGTTTAATTTTAGGCTTAGATTATTCCCCGGGAAATTGAAATCCCAGTGGAGAGGTCTATATGTGATTACAAGTGTGTCACCATATGGATACGTAGAGCTTCAGGATAATGACTCTAACAAAAAGTTCATTGTTAATAGACAGAGAGTCAAGCATTATCTTGAAAGCAATTTTGAGCAAGAATGCTCAAAATTGAGACTTAATTAAAGCTCAGTAATAGTCCAGCTAAAGACAATAAAGAAGCGCTTGCTGGGAGGCAACCCAGCCATTAACAAAGCTTATTTTTCAATTAATTGATTTTTACAGGTTCATATTAATTTTCTTCAAGGTAAAATGGCAATTGCATGAGTTCACAAAGTTATAGAAGGATTCAGAGGATAAAACAGCCAAAATGAAGCTCACTGGTGCGAAAAAGCCAGTAAGAGCTGTTTTGGGCGTTGAACGCCCAAAAGAAGCATCTACTGGATGTTCAACGCCAGTAGAGATAGCCATCTGGGCGTTAAACGCCAGAAAGAAGCATCTTCTGGGCGTTCAGAAAAACGCCTAGTGTCAAAGGAGTTCCTGGCGTTTAACGCCAGCTAGAAGCAATAGCTGGGCGTTAAACGCCCAGGAGAAGCTACAACTGGGTGTTAAATGCCCAAAACATGCAGCGTTTAGGCGTTTAACGCCAGGATTGTGGGGAGGAGGTGAATTCATTTTCAACTCAAAATTTTTTTCATTTTTCATGTTTCAATTCATGATTTCCTGCATAAACATGTTATAAGCTCTCATCTTTCAATTCCAAAAATTTTAATCCTAATTTTTCAAAGATATCAAATGTATCTTAATTCATAAACACAAATCCTTTTCAAATCCCCTCCAACTTCTTTTCAATTTTTTTCAAAACTCAATTATCTTTTCAAATTCGTCTCAAATCTTTTTTTTAAATAAAAATTCAGATTTATCTTTTTCAAATATCTTTCATAACTTTTCAATTTGAAATTAAATCTTTTTCCTATCATACTTATCTTTCACAAATCATATATTCTATCTTATCTTTTTCAAAATTTTTGAAACCAACCCCCTCCCTTTGAATTCACATTTGGCCTCTCCCCTCTCCTCCACAATTCAAAATTAGCTCCCCTCCTATCCCTCTCCTTTCCTTTCTTTTGCTTGAGGAAAAGCAAACCTCTAAGTTTGGTGTGTTTATTCGTGATCACTAAGCCATACCCACTAAGATCATGGCTCCTAAGGGAAAACAAACCACTCCAAGAGGCAAGAAGGAGAATATTCCAAAACCACTTTGGAATCAAGGGAAGTTCTTAACCAAAGAACATTCAGACCATTACTACAAAATAATGGGTCTAAGGTCAGTGATCCCGGAAGTTAAATTCGATCTGAAAGAAGACGAATATCCAGAGATCTAAGAGCAAATTCAAAACAGGAGTTGGGAAATCCTAGCTAATCCTGAAACAAAAGTGGGAAGGAACATGGTTCAGGAATTCTACTATAATCTGTGGCAAACAGACAGGCAGAGATTAACTGGAGCCACCTTCTATGACTATCAAACTCTGGTCAGAGGAAAGATTGTTCACCTTCACCCTGACAAAATCAGGGAGGTCTTTAAGTTGAAAGATGACCCAGACTCCTTTAATAGGAGAATGATGAGAACACATAAGTGCTTGGACGAAATTCTAGAGGACATATGCCTCCCTGGAACCAAGTGGACAACCAGCACAAAGGGTGTTCCAAATCAACTTAAGAGAGAAGATCTCAAACCAGTCACCAGAGGCTGGCTGGACTTCATTGGGCGTTCTATCTTACCCACTAGCAACCGCTCTGAAATCACCATCAAAAGAGCAGTAATGATCCATTGCATTATGTTGGGTAAATAAGTGGAAGTTCATCAGTTGATTTCTTGTGAACTTTACACAATTACAAACAAGAACTCCAAAGATGCCAAATTGGCTTATCCAAGCCTAATCTCTATGCTATGTAAAAATGCTGGAGTGAATATGGGAGTAACTGAGTACATCTCAGTTGAGCGATCAATAACCAAAAAGTCAATGGAAGGACAACAAGTGCAAGACGACCCATCAAGAGGAGAGCACAGTAGTTCCTCCCAGAAATCCCTCAAATTGAATACTGGGAGCGTCTTGAAGCATCTGTCACCAAGTTACAGGAAGCTATGGAGCAATTAAAGGAAGAACAGCAAAATCAAAATAGCATGCTTTGCAAACTGCTTAAGGAAAAAGAGGAGCAAGGGCGTGAACTGAGGCAACTGAAGCGTCAGAAGCTATCTCTTGAAGGGCCAAGCACCCCACAGATTAAAGGAGCATCCACCTCCCAAAATAAAGGTTGTTGAGTCTTAATCTTAGCTTTAACTCTGTGATAGTTGTTCTTATAGGAATTTACCTTAGAAATTATATATGAGTAATAGTAATTAGTATATCTATTTTGATTTTATCTCCAATTAAGCTATAATTTATTTTTCTCATCATCATCAAACATGAATAAAATAGTAGATTTTTAGAATAAAGAGGCAATAAATTTTTCCGAGTTCTTAATAAGGAAAATTCTAATTATTTATATGTGTGTGGTGGCAATACTTTTTGTCTTCTGAATGAATGCCTGAACAGTGCATTTTTTTTATTGAATTTTATGAATGTTAAAATTGTTGGCTCCTGAAAGAATGATGAACAAGAGAAATATTATTGCTGATCTGAAAAATCATGAAATTGATTCTTGAAGCAAGAAAAAGCAGTGAAAAAAAAGCAAAAGAGGTAGAACAAGCCAATAGCCCTTTAAACCAAAAGGCAAGGGTGAAAAGGATCAAAAGCTTTGAGCATCAATGGATAGGAGGGCCCAAGGAAGTAAATCCAGGCCTAAGCGACTAAATCAAGCTATCCCTAACCATGTGCTTGTGGCATGTAGGTCCAAGTGAAAAGCTTGAGACTGAGTGGTTAAAGTCGTGATCCAAAGCAAAAGAGTGTGCTTAAGAACTCTGGACACCTCTAATTGGGGACTTGAGCAAATCTAAGTCACAATCTGAAAAGGTTTACCCAGTTATGTGTCTGTGGCATTTATGTATCCGGTGGTAATATTGGAAAACAAAGTGCTTAGGGCCACGGCCAAGACTCATCAAGTAGCTGTGTTCAAGAATCGACATACTAAACTAGGAGAATCAATAATACTATCTGAATTCAGAGTTCCTATGGATACCAATCATTCTAAATTTCAAAGGATAAAGTGAGATGCCAAAACTGTTCAGAAGCAAAAAGCTACTAGTCCTGCTCATCTAGTTAGAATCTGAGCTTCACTTAAAACTCTGAGATACTATTGCTTCTTGATTTCTTTTTATCCTATTTTATTTATCTAGTTGCTTGAGGACAAGCAACAATTTAAGTTTGGTGTTGTGATGAGCGGATATTTTATATGCTTTTTGGGGGTAATTTCATATAGTTTTTAGTATGTTTTAGTTAGTTTTTAGTATATTTCTATTAGTTTTTAGGCAAAATTCATATTTCTGAACTTTACTATGAGTTTGTGTGTTTTTTTGTGATTTCAAGTATTCTTTGGTTGAAATTGAAGGAGCTGAGCAAAAATCTGATTTAGGTTGAAAAAGGACTGCTGATGCTGTTGGATTCTGACCTCCCTGCACTCAGAATGGATTTTGTGGAGCTACAGGAGTCCAATTGGCGCGCTCTCAATTGGGTTGGAAAGTAGACATCCAGGGCTTTCGAGAAATTTATTATAGTCCATACTTTTCATGAAGATAAATGACGTAAACTGGCATTTAACACCAGTTCTATGTTGCATTCTGGCATTGAACGCTAGAAACAGGTTGCAAGTTGGAGTTGAACACCAGAAACAGGTTACAACCTGACGTTTAACACCAGAAACAGCCCAGGCACGTGATAAGCTCAAGTCTCAGCCCCAGCACACACCAAGTGGGCCTCAGAAGTGGATTTCTGCACTATCCATTCTAGTCTACTCATTTTCTGTAAACCTAGGTTACTAGTTTAGTATTTAAACAACTTTTAGAGACTTATTTTGTATCTCATGACATTTTTTAGATCTGAACTTTGTACTCTTTGACGGCATGAGTCTCTAAACTCCATTGTTGGGGGTGAGGAGTTCTGTAGCGTCTCGATGAATTAATGCAATTATTTTTGTTTTCTATTCAAACACGCTTGTTCCATCTAAGATGTTCATTCGCACTTCAATATGAAGAAGGTGATAATCCGTGACACTCATCACCATTCTCAACCTATGAACGCGTGCCTGACAACCACCTCAATTCTACCTTCGATTGAATGAATATCTCTTGGACTCTTTAATCAGAGTTTTCGTGGTATAAGCTAGAATCCATTGGCAGCATCCTTGAGAATCTGAAAAGTCTAAACCTTGTCTATGGTATTCTGAGTAGGATTCAGGGATTTGATGACTGTGACGAGCTTCAAACTCGCGAGTGTTGGGCGTAGTGACAGACGCAAAAGGATCAATGGATCCTATTCCGACATGATCGTGAACCGACACATGATTAGCCGTGCTGTGACAGAACATTTGGACCATTTTCACTAAGAGGATGGGAAGTAGCCATTGACAATGGTGACGCCCTACATACAGCTTGCCATGGAAGGAGCCTTGCATGTTTGAAAGTGAGAAAGCATTATGTTGCAGGGATTCAGAAGATAAAGCATCTCCAAAACTCCAACATATTCTCCATTATTGCGTAACAAGTACTTATTTTATGCCCTTTCACTTTTTACAATTGAAACTAAAGAACCCTATTGGTATCCTGACTAAGAATAATAAGATAACCATAGCTTGCTTCAAGCCAACAATCTCCGTGGGATTCGACCCTTACTCACGTAAGGTATTACTTGGATGACCCAGTGCACTTGCTGGTTAGTTGTGCAGATTGCAAAAGTGTGATTGCAATTTCGTGCACCAGTAGCCATGGCCGAATGGCCAGCCCCCATAAAAGTTTAAGATAGCATGAAACTGGTCAAAGATAGATCCCTAATACAATAGTAAAAAGTTCTATTTATACTAAACTAGTTACTAAGGTTACAAAAATGAGTAAATGATGCAGAAATCCACTTTCGGGCCCACTTGGTGTGTTCTTGGACTAAGCATTGAAGCTTTCACATGTAGTGGTCTTCCTTGGAGTTAAACTCCAGTTTGTAACTTATTTCTGGCGTTTAACTCTGCTTTGCAACTTGTTTCTGGCGTTTAACGCCAGAATAGGGCAGAAAGCTGGCGTTAAACGCCAGTTTGCGTAGTCTAAACTCGGGCAAAGTATGGACTATTATGTATTGCTGGAAAGCCCTGAATGTCTACTTTCCAATGCAGTGAAGAGCGCGCCATTTAAACTTCTATAGCTCCAAAAATTCTATTTCGAGTGCAGGGAGGTCAGAATCCAATAGCATCAGCAGTCCTTTGTCAGCCTCTGAATCAAATTTTTGCTCAGGTCCCTCAATTTTAGCCAGAAAATATGTAAAATCACAGAAAAACACACAAACTCATAGTAAAAGTCTAGAAATGTGAATTTTGCTTAAAAACTAATAAAAATATACTAAAAACTACTAAATCATACTAAAAACTATGTAAGAACAATGCCAAAAAGCGTATAAATTATCCGCTCATCACAACACCAAACTTAAATTGTTGCTTGTCCCCAAGCAACTGAAAATCAAATAGGATAAAAAGAAGAGAATATACAATGAATCTCACAATATCAATGAAACTTAGTTTCAATTAAATGAGCGGGGCTTTCGAACCCCTTTTACTTGTAGGAATACATCTTGGATCTGTCGATTGTGTTATGGGCGGAGTCCTACTCATGGAAACTTGGTG
>NW_026263815.1:0-1686 GCF_000817695.3 Arachis duranensis
GAGCAGACCACTCTAACTTACTTTATCTTAGATAGAGCTATGATAAATGTAAAACTCACCCACTGAAGAACTAATGTGAGCTCGGGAGGAAATGTGCCTCGTACTTTGCTACAACGATCTTTGTATGTACGGGTATTGATAATGGAAGAGACTAGATCAAATAGGGCAATTCGTAATGCTCTCTTCCTTCCTGTCCTAAATAAGGCTTGTCATCCCTTACCTATGCTCATCGGCTGGCATTCTTCTTAGTTCTGAGGTATCTAATGCTGTCTTTCCAGATGGATTATTACTTATATAATTAATTAGTAATTCTAATTGTTGCTACTACGGTAAATAATACTATTCTTATGTATGGACAGTCCAGGAACGAGACCTTCACCTAACCCTCAGAAGGTTGGCTCGTTGTTAACAAGCAAATGCGAAGGAAAAGGCTTCAATCTCACATTTCGATGTCACTGCTGAATGAATGTGGTTGCTTGAAAGGAAAATTTCACATATGGAAGAGATAGGATTCACTCACAGGAAGAAAGCGGCGAACTCCAGAGAGAGGGGAGGCGCCCTCAACCTCTTAATCAAGCCGGAAGTGAGGGGCCAGAAAGCATCGATTTCCAGGTATATCTATTATACGTTATTTCACCGATGCAAGTGCCGAGTTGTTTCGAGTCTCAGAATCCGATCCTCGCTCAGCTCCAGCTGAAAATGTCTGATATGTAGTCCCATTTTCCGGTAGAAATGATGGGTTGAGTCGGTAAACTGTCATGTAAAGAAAGCAGATACTCTCCAGTTGACAGAAGAGTGATTGCAAGAGATAGGGGAAAAAAGATAGATAGCGCGCATATTGACTTATAGCTGTCTATTTACTTCTGCTGCTGCCCGTTACTAAGGAAGGGAAGATAATGGATTAAGTCAGGACACGATCGATTGACACAGAAGGGGGGGTTGCGAAGCAAGATGATTGCATTAATCAAGCAATGTATACAGATAGAGATGAGCATTTGTGCATTGATACCAATACAAAAAGGGGATTCGCTAAGCTAGCAGCTTTAAAGTAATGACATCCTGTTGATTCCTAGCTGACTAATAAAAGTTCTAAAACTAGTCCCTTCGTACTCTATTTTCTATTCCCCATTCCTACGAATGCTGAATCGCTTAGATGTGTTCGCCCTGCCCATGTGTAGAAGAAATATATTATGTCCGATTTGCTGACTACCTTGCTATAGACATCGCGAGAAGTAACGACAAAGCAGGAGATCATAAACAAACAAGATACAAACCAACAAACATACCTGATAGGGCTGCAGCTAAGAGCAAAAGTCATAGGGACAGCGGCGCTTCACTGGGTCCATATGACTATCATCAAAATACAGATGAAGATGCGTAGTCAACGGATCCCTAGTCTTAGAACTAGGAGTTTCACAGTGAGATAGACGTCTAAGATAAAGTGCAAGCCAGCAAGCATTCCTACTATAACATAGCCTCAGAGTCCACCAAAAGAAGATTTATAGAATCTAGGGGCACTAAGACTAGTGATAACGGGAACCCCAGACCTGTAACATAAATCCTACACTCGCTAAAAAGGAGGAGTCCAGAAAGTCTATTAGAATCCCTCGGGAACAAATCAGACTTCACAATCACTTAGGCGCTTATAGGCTTAGCAAGGACAAAGCAACTAAAGCCTTAGGGAAA
>NW_026263815.1:7340-9840 GCF_000817695.3 Arachis duranensis
TAGGGAAACATTTTCTTGCAGTCACACGTACCGCTTGAAAATGAACTTTCTTAAACTGGCTTTGCAACTACAACTTCCATTAGAACTAGATGGTTGGGAATTGACACTTACACTCCAAGGGCTTACCTTTTTTATGCTATTGGAAGGGCCTAGCATAGTAATAGAATATGAGAAAGAAGAAGGTGACTTCCCAAGTCTCTTGACCATCCTCCAAAAAAAAAAGGTTTGATAAAGTCTTCAATCAGTCAAGGCTATATGAGTCCGACAAGAAGGACTCTTTCTTGGGCTAGATTCCCACACGGCTCTCATCAAGCTGTCTTCCAAGGTAGGTCTATTATGAAAATATTCAGATGAATACTAACCTCATGTTAGGAGAATAGGTTCTTACTATTGACCCTGGCTTTAAGCCTTTGATTTGAATAAGAAGGTCTTCTTTCTGATGGAATGATTCTTGCTTCTAGCTTAGGGAAGCCTGTTTACTTAGACATCTCGAGATGGGGAATTATTAATGTAATTTAGTGGAACCTCTTTTCTGCGGGTGAAGGCACTTTGGGAAACCTTAGCTCCTGGGATTACAGGAGCTATAGATTTGAATTCCCTCTTTCAAGCTTCCGGCAGAGTTAGCAAAGGTACAGACAGTCCGATCTAGCCAGTGAGCCGCATGTCCGCTTTCGATTCAATGTCTTTCTTCACACCCGGCAAACTCTGCAACGGAATGCTGCTATTTCTGAGGGATAGGTTAGGTAGGGTTCAGACGTCCATACGATCGAATGCGGTTCCTGTCAGTGAAAAAAGGGGGCTTAAAAGCGGAGTGGTTATAGGTATTCGATGGCGGTTTCTTCCTTATCCTTTCTAGCCAGTGACATTCCTTCTACAACAAGCGATCCAGTTCCAGTCTATTCATTTCCAGTTGGAGTAGCTTCTCTCTTCTCGTGGTAAGCCCTTTCCTTTTCATGTGTAGCCTAGTCTCTGTGCGTGGATATCTTCTACTATGAAAAGAGCGCATTCGAGGCATGAATCCTCTTCCACTTCAAGGCCCGGTAAGGTATTGAGAAGGGATCGCCTTTTCTCTCCTATAAATCTTCTTTGCACGAGCTTCTGTAAGCCCCGAAACATACTCCAATTACATGTGTTAAGCATCGTGCGTCTTATAGGACCGTGTAAAGCTAGGTCGAGCTTCATAGGAAAGTCCGCTCGGTGGTAGCATGAAATCGGATAACCAAGGTAATCAGACTTGGGATTTGACCCTCAGACATGATAGGTCGACCGCATGTATGAATGAGTCGACATGGCAAGCAAAACTCTGAAACTTTGTAAAAACCCTTTTGTACGTGGCCCTTTCAGGTTCGTTCATAGGAGGTGTAACGCATAAGGGAAAGTACTCTCTGGGCTTGGATACAGTTATTTTATTTATTTACCCGGTTCGGTAAGAAATGCTTTTTTTTAGCAAATAGAAGATTTGAATGCCACATGGGCGGGTTCCATCTGATAGTAGATCCTATCCATACAAGGTCGTGCAAGTCGTCTTTTTCTTCTTTTCTTCCATGATTTTATTCACGAAATCCTATATAGATAGCTTCCCCTACTTTTAAGAGGGAATATTCCACTGACCATGTCACAAAGCAATCGCTGAATTCACTCTTCTGGCTTCTGCCATTGAAGCAATCCCGAGATTTTCAAATATCTAGTTTGAATGCGAGTTCGCCGACTACTGGATTACGCCTACCATCATGCCTCTGATCTACGACCACCCTTTCTTCCAACTTCAAAAGTAAAAGTAATATTTTGAACCCCAACGTTTATGGGCATAGGTTTCGTTTGTCGTTGGGGCAACCCATTAATGTAACGCTTTTCCTTTTTTCGGTTGAACGGCTAGTCTTCGGTTCTCTGGAGTATGTTTGTTCGTACCATTGATCCTATGCGTATTACTTATAGTCAACTGGAGGCTCGACACCTTTATTTGAATAAAGGAACGGAGTCAGAACCGGCTTTTCTCTTCGTGTTCCGCAGGCGCTCAACGTCTAATCACCGTGTCCGCTTGGGCTGGGTATGATGGGTTTCCTTAGTTGGATTGGTCTCTGCTAGGTCATCTAGCCTACAGGTTTCCGCTTCTAGCCTTCCCTTCGACTAGTTGTCTGTCGCCTCTATTCCTTCTCTCCTTTACACGAAACTTCTTAAAAAAAGAATTTCATCTGTTTTTACTATCCAGAACTCTAAAGTTAAGGCAACAACAGCTCCTTCTCTTCCGAGTTGGCATGAAGCCTATTCTGTTGATTCACTGTCCATCTTCGATTTCGATTCGACTGATGCCATACTTTCTTAGTTGATGCATAACCCTCCCCCAATTTAGAATCTAGAGGCATAAAGACTTCTAATTGAAATGAAAGGATATCCCAGATTGCTTTTGATGCTTCTCCTAGCTTAAGAATCCGTAATTGTATGCCATCGGAGGAAGGACATGGGCAGAATCCTCTCTTTCAAGATTCACGGCCTATTTTAG
>NW_026263816.1:0-20068 GCF_000817695.3 Arachis duranensis
GAATCAGACAGAGGGTTCACGCCTCACCCTTCAAAGGGGGGACTGGGGAGTTAAGACTTCCTTGCTCTTAGGCCCCTTTAAGGCTTAGGGAAGGGGCCAATAAGATCAGGAAGAAGGAGATTGGATCCCTCCCCTTCCATATGGTTGTTAGCTCTTCTGTGTCGTGTCAAGCCAGTTCATGAATGAATGGCAATCATGAGTGTAAATCGGCTTGTTAGGGTCCGGTCGTGGCCAAGCCTCGAATCGAATCCTGGATCAACGCCCTTTTTCGCTTAACCCATTCGTTCAGAGTCGACAACTGCAGATAGGCCTCTCCCCAATGCAAGGCAAGGTGAGTTTGTCGGGCATGACGTGCTTGTGCCTATCCCTTTTCAGAAATAATAGATTGCAGCTAATCCAGTTGATCCTGTATAGGCGGAGGTGAGGACGGGGGGCGAAGCAAATTGAAGTTTATCCTAAACTAAAGAAGTCCAAGTTTTCGTTTTTTCCGGGTATGAGGCAAAGCCAGAAGTGGTTTATCCAGGCTGGTTGAACCCCCGAAAGAAGCACCAATAGCATAAATAGCTATCATGGTTGGAGCGGAGCATAGATAGCAAAGGTATGGGTAGAGGTCAAATGCACACATCTACCAGGTAGGTGGTGAAAAGAATTCCATACCCGCCTAAAATAACTTAAGCCTAAAACGAAGTAAGAGGCCGGGTCAACAATCTAATAGGTTGCGTTCCCCCCATTCGAGAAGAGGAATCCTAGCTAGCTACTGGATGGAGGGCGGAGTAGAAAAGTCATTGCACAGGGGTAGCATCAAGAGAAGAGCGACTTCCACTTCATAGTTGCTTTCTCCAACTGAGAGGTAGACTGCTTAGTTGGGGCGGGAACTCATACTGCAATAAGAGGGTCTGCTAGACGAAAGATTAGCCTCGGACCCTATTCGCTCACATGCATGGATGAGAAGAAAGAGGATCTCGGGAGGGTCAAACTTTGGACCTCGGAAAGGGCCTCTGAAAGTGGGTATAGTCCCTCTTAGGAAAGGACATCGTGTGGTACTCTTTCATTGGCTAATGTGAATAGTAGGGGCTAAAGGCGAGTGAAGTGAGATCCGAGCTAGGTTAACTTCTTCTCTTATGAAATGGATAGTTAGAGGCGTGATCTATTCTATAAACAGATATCGGAACAGAGATTGAAAGCAGGAACCAGAGATCAAACTCCATAGTGTGAAATCCCGTGATTTGAGCCTATCAGTATGGGATATCATAGGCTTCCCTTGGTTCGCTCGGTGTAGGTATCACCTTGATGCGCGTAGCTATTGCCTTGATCCTTTGGTCTGCTCGGGTCATTCCATTGATACGCTCATCGGGCTCGTCGTTAGGGTCACCTTCTTATTAGATGTAATTTTATCCACCCTGGACTTTACTTTGGCCAGGGTGGCTCAAAGCCTTTTGCGGATCTCCGCCGCTGCAGGTCCTTTATTTAGGAATGCTAAATCTGAACCGATTTACAAGTCTTCTTAGTTTGCATCTATTCCTTCATCCCTTGAGTACAAAGGGATAGCTATTCAAAGCAAAGAGAAAGTGGTGAGAAGATCGGGATCTTCTGAGATGGAACTCAGCTGTTCACGTCTTTTTCGGGAGAAAAGTGACCCGAGGCTGTGACTTTCCTTGGAAGCGTACTCAATTCACTTCAGTTTGACCATCTTACTTTCCTGTGCGTGCTATCTATAAGAAGGAATAGCCGCCTTTTTCTACTCTGCTTTTCTCCAAGTATTCACTCAATAATCTTTCGCCCTGGGTGTGAGATCGATCGCCCTACTTATTTCTTCTTTATCGCCCGGGTACGTCAGTCATGCCCCGCTTAAGCTTAAAGAGCCAAGCCATAGCTTCCTTTCTGTGCCCCTAGAAGGTGCGAAGCGATTCTTTAACCGAAGCAAAGTTACTAACTAGAGGAAGGGCTACCAGAGGGGGCCGCTCAAGGCGACGAAAGACCAGGCTATCCCCAGAAAAAGGCTATGGGGAACGAAGGGTCTAAGGTTGGAGCTACTGATAGTTACTAACTTTCACGTGGACAAACCGTCTCTTGCCAGAATAGGGGGTTACAGAAGTAGGCAAAGAATAGTAGCAGTCCGTCTTTCCTTCGATTGGAGATTGGCTTGGTAGTTCAGAGTAACCGAGGAGAGGTTGAGAAGAAGACAATGAATGGAATGGTCCGGCAGTCGCTATAGAATATCGACTTAGTCTTAGTTCAGCTAGTCTTATTAATTAGATCACCTGTGCGTGCCTTATAAAGAGAGGGAAGTCCGCCGTCTTGTACTGATCCCCTTCGGCAACTCGGCCGGTGGAAAAGGTTCTATTGAAAAAGGTCTTTCGGTTTCCTCTAAGTTCATACGTCCACTCAGAATGGTTACTGGACAAGACTGAGGTAGCCAGCAGCTTTATTGTTTTATTGTCTGGTCATAAAACCCACAAGGAGTTCCGGGTGGTCTTTCCACCTCAATATAACCACAGCAAACCCGGGAACTTCCTGCCAGTGTATCCCGTATCCCTTCCTGGGTGAGAATCCTTTGAACTATACTAAGCCCTTTCGAGAACCCTCTTTAGGCCCCCGTCTTCTTAGTATCCTGTGCCTGTAAGAAACAGAATTCCCCAATTCAAACTCGGAGAAGGAGGCAAGTGGATTCCCCCCTTGGGGCTACGAAACTAGGCTATTCAAACCAACTAGTCTAGCCAAGCCTTTGAAACCAAAAAAAGCAGTGCCAGATGCCGATTCTATAGCAGCGGATTCTCGGACTCTATCTAAGTAAATTCCTGGCCTTAGCCTGCAAAGAGCCTATTCTATCGCTCTAGTCCCGTAACCAGGAGACTATTAGACCTATTCTGGGCATCCATGTCCTCCTTCCTAGCAACCTCTTTGTTCCTTCAAAGAGCCAATGCCAGCGACTCCTGTAAGCCATAAAGCGACGGGCTAACCGGCACTCCTCCCTTCCTCCTTGTCGGCAGATCGTTTGCTGTGAAGTTTCATGTCGGATTGCACACTAGCTTTGCCTTTCAGTCGAATGAGTTTCACTATTCGTTTCAAATGAGTGTAACTATGTGAAACTAAGGGAGAGGAACTGCCGCATACAAAGCCCATATGGTAAGGTTCTCTTCGAAGGTGAAAAACAACAGCTTGCCCGCTGAGAAGCCTTGACTTCTATTCGGGGCTATGGAGCGCGAACTTTCACTCATGAGCTGTGGGATATGGAAAATGGGAAGTGTTTTAGCCAGGTATGAATGAATAGATTGATTGTCGGTCGAATGGTCTCGGTTCTAGAATGATCAATAGCCTTCTCACCATACTTCGAAGTATGAGGCAGAAGTACTAAAACAACCACAATATGCACCACTTCCTAACTCTATGCATTATTCATTCCATTGGTCTGGATTACTCGGGTTTTCGAAACTATAACAAATTGGATTGTAAGTATGCTTTTCGTAAGGCGTCTTTCAACGCTTTATTTCTGAGGGTCTACGCCATACCCTTTGCCCGGTCACCGGCCTTCTTGATCTTCTTGCACTGTTGGGAGATGCAGCCTCAATGAGTTGAACTATGTTCAACGAATCCCTCTCCCGTTGGTCGAGTCACTTCGTACCTTCTCTTCTGCCATACTTGCTCTATACATTATATATGTCCTAGGGGTGTTGTATAACAGCTTGCTGCTGATCCCATTCGCGCATGAAGGCTACTAAGGCGTCAAACGACCCTTTGGACGATCGATCTCCCTTCCCCTCTTTCAAGATCAGATCGAGAGTTCCAACAGAACGAGCATTCGCTCTACTTCTTCTTCCCTCTTCAAGCTGCCGAATATAGATGGACGGACTCAGTCAACGGGACTCACAACGATCCAATAGAACGAGAAATTCGACGTTTGTTAAGCTGGTCAAATCTTAAGAACAGGATAATACTTGATGATGGAAATGAGTCCCCAGGGACTACGACTGATGGAAGACTCTCTAGGAGCAGACCCAGTCTTTCCTTTTGATCGGGGATTTCCCCACTCACTGCTTAAAGGGCAGACACATTTTAGACTTTTGTTCCTCTGCGGCCTATGGTTCTGACTAGCCCCCGTTCATCCATAATATCCTATACCCGAAATGGTTTGCTGGGTGTTTCAGGAATGGCAATACCTTTTCAATTCAAGTCGAGCCCGACTCATCTTCTCTTCGTCCTTGACCTTAGTTAGAAATTGGTGTCAAAGCCTGTCCTCAAGCACAGAACGGATACTGGAAGGTGAACGAACAACAACCATTTTCGTCTTTCCAATAGCCAGTGGAAGGTCGAAAAGGCCGGTATGAAATCCTCTTGCCGCAAGGATCGGAAATGACTAATAGAATCAGGTGCACGGAGTTGGATTCCCATGGGCGCAAGCTAGGGGCATTACTTATCTAAATGATCATCTTTGGCGAGTGGGAGTGTTTGCGACCAAAACCTAGTCTAAAGTGTTCAATGCTTATGCTTATGTTAAAAGGATCTTAGGGGCTATCTTCCTATCATTCCCATTTTTGAATCCCTTGCTCAGCGAGTGAGCAAGAGCCATTCTCGATGCAAAGCGCTTATTCTCTTGATTGACTGTGTCACCTTCCTTATCCTCTGGAGTCGCATTGGTAAGGTAAGCAACTGCATTTCGAGCGTCAAGCATAGCCTTGTACTAGGATCTTTCCGCATTGTACTATCGAAGAAGGAATAGAAAGGTAGGGGAAAAAAGCATCTTAGCATTAGCTTCTTGATTCTCCTCTTATAGAGTCATCTTCAAGGCCAGCCAAGCCCTTGTTGAATTTCATTCTCTTATTAGTTCTATTCCATTCCTAAGGAAGGCTATAATGGGCTAACGAATAAGCTAACATGCTATCAGTCCTACCAGATACTCCGGATCTCGTGCTGTAAGTATAAAAGCCTGGTTTGGCAGGAAGTGCAGTAGGTTTGTTTTGAAGTCCCAGCACGGCAGCACACACAGTGGAATTCTTGGGCTAAGCAAGCAGTACAAAATCAATCCATTATACCGTATTTCCTGGGTCTGAAAGAGGTTGCGAGAGATCTGTCTCATGTCATGGCATGGAAATAGTAAATGCCGCGGATCGTCTGCTTCAGCTAATGTGCTTCAATAGTCGAAGAAAGAGAAAAAGCTAATCATTGATCCGAAAGTGCCACAGTCTCCTCTCTGCAGCCTATTCCCTATTCTCTTCCTTGCGTGGTATATCTTAACTAGGCTAATAAGGGCAAAAAAAAAGGCTTTGGACATTTGCTTCTTTCAAAGAGCGGATATGCCGCTAATCCAAGTCCCAAAAAGAAATCGCTTTCACAGTAGAAGCCCTCCTTAAAGGATTCCATAGGCATTAAGGATAAGTAAGATGCCTAGCCTGGATGACTGTCTCGACTCTCTTCCTTCCTGCTGTCTTGGTGAAGACTGTGGTAGTGGTATCGGTTCTTTGCTTGGTTGATTGAATATCTCTTTCATTGCCTCCCGAGCCCGAGAGTAGCTTTAGTCTTAATCCGCCTTTAGGGAGTGAAGTGAACCGGGGGTGAAAGAATCGGTTTAGAACGTATCCGCTCTTTTAGCCATATCCGCTGCTAGAGTAACCGCTCGTCCTTTCTTCCTAGATGCTTTTCATAGCTATCCGAGGATCCTTTAACTGCCGATGCCGAACAAGGGTATTCGCTAAGCAAAAGACTGACGAACAGACAGTAATGCAATGGGTAAGTCCTTAACCCAGACAGTTAAGTTGATAACATTTACAGCGGGCCCTATCTCTTTAATATTGCACTGCACTGATCGAAGAGGAATTAGATTTAAGACAGTAAATTTCCCATCATTTGCACTTAATTCGTATTGGATTCCGCTTTTTCTAAGAGGGGCGTAGCGCTTTGATTTTGAGGAAAAGTTTCTATCGAAGGAAGCTTCCCTGGTAGAGCTGCTATAAGATAAGCTCTTTTTCCATTTAGTTTAGAGAGAGTAGCTTTCCACGGTCTGGGTCTTCGGGGTCTGCTATTCCTTTCCTCTAATGACTAAATTTAAAACCTACCGAAATGGCTCTTTAAAGAAGGGCTTTATTCACAGGAAAATTTTGTTTGGAGAGGCATTTGATTCTAAGCCAGTCCAGTCTATTTATCATCCCACCACTCACCCAAGCAAGCTCAGGAGTTCAGGTGCTACAGATTAGCTGCTTGAAGCCCGATCGTCAGTAACTTCCACCGAAGAGATATTGTTTTTGTCCTTATCGGGTTCCAGTCCAATCTTCTGCTGCTGCCCCCGGCCTCTACTTAATTTAAGACTTTCTGGTCAGGCTTACACAAGTCTAATTCTTCCGCTACCGATATTGGATCTGAGCCTTCCTTGAAAGAATCGCAAACAAAGAGTAAATTGCTTAGCTTATCGAGATCGCCCCTTCTTTGTTCGCTAGGCTTTCGCGCTAGTCATGAATCCCTAGCTTGGTTCCTGGGGTATCTTGATTCTCTTTAGGATGATGTAAGGGTCGGAAACTACTCCCTTTGGGGAATAAGGAATCGATCCTCAACGTCTTTGGTTCCCTTGATAGAGGTGAAGATTCCATCTTAGCCAAGGACCCCCAAGATCTCATCCTCCCCCCTTCATCTTGATCTTGACAGAGGAACATGAATAGGGTTGGGTCTATTGTAGCTTCACTCCTTGGGATAAGTTATCCAAACGAGTGGAATAAGTTGAACGTAGTGAAACGAAAAGCTCTATACGTATAGTCGAGATCTTGAGTCGAGTCCTCTCCTTCAATCCGTTGCTTGTTCGGTCTGCTCTGCTTGTATCAGCATAGGCCGTTGGTTGTTTAGCTAGGGAAGTTTATTCGATCTATTGGCAATTTCTAAGGTGTTCTCTCATTTTCCAAAGTCTCGAAAAAAAAAACGTTATTTGCTATGGATTGAATGAGAAGTGCATTTCAATTCAAAAGATCGATTTCCTGCTTCTGCAAAGGGTGGAAAGGGCTCATCGGTTAAGCTATCCACGACACGAATACCTCTTTCCTCTAAATATCTATTTTCCTTTTCCCGGTCTTTTGTCTTGTAACAGCAGTCGCATCTGGAATCTAAAATCTAGCTCTTAGCTGGTCTGGTCCAACCCCTCTTCTGTCTGATGACAATCGGGAAGAAAGTAAGTAAGCAATCCAAGGGATGACTTTTCTTTTATTATATTAAAAGGCACACTTCTATTTTCTCGCCTGTTTAGGAAACTGGAATTCCTTTAGTAAGATAGCTCATGAATGAAGCTTTCAAACCAGTTCCTGATTTCAGGAGTTTTAGGAGTGCATATGAGTTCATGAGTGCATGAGTCAAGGCTTCCTATCGAATATTTTCTATTAAAGCAAAGCCAAGAGGAGAAGTATACCAGTCCGGCGCAATCAGTTATCAACCAAACCATTCCTTTAGTTTTGCAACTGGATAGTCTCCCCCTTTATTGAATCAAAAATTCTCCTGTAAAGACCATAGCAAAGGCTTTCCTTTTGACGACCAAGTTACAATGTATCTCTCTGGGGATGCGAAGAATATTTGAAACTACTTTCAAACCATCACACGGCAACTACCGTAAGAACATAATGGAAGGGATTCTATGCGCATACGTGAAAGAACAAGCAAGTCCCTCCGCTTGGGTTAGGAAAGGTCTTCCCCATTCTCTTGGCCTTCGGGTTATAAGAATACTATTACTAGCTTTACCCTAAGAGCTACTCTTTCATTAAACTGCTTTTGAATACTACATGGTCCTCTCAAACGCCGAGGGCTTCCTTTCAATTGCTTGGCCATTAGTGCCTTCTCAGTAAATTCCCATATAATTTCACGGAAAACGAACAAGTAACAGAAGTAGTGACCCACCCGTTGCCTTACCCCCCACCAATAACTAGGATTGCTCCCTTCTCCAAGATACGTATGCGAGAGTGCCAACTCGACCGTTTTGGGACTTTCCGGGGCGAGGTAGAGGGTTACAGAAACGACAACTTTAGATTCCTCTATGAGGCTCTCATAGCCTAGTAATGAAATGATCAATCACTTCATTCCAAATGCGTTCCTCAATCAAAGGGAGAATCACCAACAAGAACTTCGCCACCTCTCTGGCCATGCCTCACCGCCCTTGCTTCGACCCATTTGTCTCAGCAGTATTCGGTAGCGGGGTCATCACTATCAGTAGTCACGCAAAAAGTAGCAACGACGCCCTTTGGCGAAGGGTCTTCCAAGCCCTGAGATCGCGGAGTGCTGCGCGCTTCCTTAATAGGAGTTATACACTGACTAGAGCTACAAAAGAAAAGAGCTAACCCAGAGCAACAAAAGAGGCCGGGCCGGGTCCCTCTCTCTCGATGGGGTGCCTTTCACTCTGCTTTGTGAACACTTTATCGAAGGTAGGATTTCAGGTTTTTTGCCAAGCTATGAATCGAAGAGATCAATCAATTTTTTATTTGATGTTCCATCGGCAAACACGACGAAAAAGGTAGCCGAACCAAAGTGCTAGCGTACAAGAAGGAGCTTTCGGCAGTGGTAGAAATACAAAAATGTTTCATCATCGAGATTCTTTCTGAACTCCCCTATGACCGAGAAGCTTTTTCCTACCGTGTATGGTGTAACGGCATCTCGTGCCAAGAAAAAAGAAGGGGGGAACCTGGCTCACAAACCGGGGGATCTGGGGGCTTTTGCCCGCTCATCATCAATAGAATTCTACTACTAGGTTAGTACCCATTCTGACTCTTGCTTAATAGAATTCATGCTCCGAGGGACATCGAAGACTTGGAACTAACAATATTCATTGCCTCACTACCATCTCTCTCGGAAGTAAGTTTCCCCGCCATCTTAGTGGTACTAGTCTAATAAACTTTAACTTGAACTGCCAAGACTCGGATTTTGGTAACGCTCTTATAGAATTACGTTGAACGTCCCTTTATGATATGCCTTTCCCGATCGGCGGGAACGGCGACTCTCGACCAGAAGGAAAAGAACGGACTAAAGCGAGGAGTTCATTAGCCATACGAAGGGGGACGTAGCCAATGGGCCAAGCCAAACTTACGTATAAAGCAAAAAGCATTGAAACTAACACGAGTGGGAGCAAGACTTGGAATCATAACAGAAAGCGCTACGGCTAGAGCTAATACAATTAGGCCAGAACGGAGTGACTTAGGTCCCATGCCATTTGATACCGTACTTGTAGAAGTAGGCATAAGAGCTCTATCAGCTAGCTCGTTCTGGTCTAGTTGCGCCATAAGAGAAGGGAGCAGGGGAGCCACTCTTTGGTCCAATAAAGAGACAGAAGGAGAGGAATGAGTTGAAGGAAAAGATACGTATAGTCAAGTCACTACGTATCTAAGTTCGAGTTGAACGTAGTGAAACGACTATCAAATCATCGTCTTTTCACTCGACTAATCATCTCAGCATCCATAGAATCTATCTAGATAGAGGCAGTCTGCCGATTCCTGCTTGGAGCTTCACTCGTACGCCCAAAGCCGCTCTGAGTAGCCTTTTCAGTCATGAAGAAGCGGTTTCGAGAAAGGCTTTTCTTCCTTTTCTTCAGTCTTTGTCTCATTGCTTTGGAGTCTTTCTGTTGTAGGTTCGACTCGTCTGCATTTGTATGGTTCGGAACAATTCGTTGTCCGTCTTTCGGTTCCATCCTCTTACAATTTCAAACTCTTTTTTTCTTCCTATTGTCGAAATGCTTGAATTCGTTAGAACGAGAATAGCTCAAGTAGAATCTCTTTCTTTTTGGAGGGTTCCGGAATTGATAGAGTCAATCAATCTAAATTGAATATATATAATAGCCAAATCGTTATCTTATCTTTGTCTAGAGTAAGTTGGTGTGAATTCTACTACGGTAGAGGATCTACAATCATTAGCTCTGGTTCCTTTCTCAATATGGGCAAGTAGTGAGGGGATTGAGTTTCACCCTTGAGAGCTACCCGTAGCAGTCGTAAGGTAAGGTTGGTTTTTACGTAAGGTTTAGCGCAGCCCTCTCTTTCGGAATAGTGAATCATCGGAAGACAGCTATTTCTGATTCTGATTGACTGTCTTGCCATCCTTTCTCAGCTATTGAATCCGCTCGTCCTTCATTCCTAGATTAATCCTCTTTGAGGAAGAGACTAGGCTGCAAGTGAGAGTGATAGAATCGACTCAGCTGTGAATGCTACCGATGCCGATATCGGAGCAGCTAAAAGAAGCAGTAAAAGTACAACCATCCAATAGCAATTCCATTGCACATTCATCTTCTTCTCTCAATTCCTTTTTTTTAAGCTATTAAGGTGCGTGCCGAGGACACTAGCGGATGCCCGAGCTGTGAGGGGGAACTACGATTTAAGACGATTTTCAATAGACGAAATCAGATCGTAAAATAGAGAAGTGCTGCCGCTCCTGAATCCTAAGTGGCTGCTTAGGTTGCATATAAATATCATAAAGTAACCTCTGATACAGTCATCTGCTAGGCAAGTGAGAAAGCAACTTTAGAAATCTTACGCTTAAGGCATCCAGGATAGATAAAAAGTCCCCCTATCTTTCTTTTATAGATCTATTTCTAGTCCTCCTTCAGTTGCAGAATAAATCTAAGCCTCTGGAGTTGCTAGCAAGCAAGGAGGAAGAATTCTATCAACTGGCAAGGAGAAAGGAGTATTTCAAGCATTTAAAGGAGCATTGATTTTGGGAAAGCTGGGGCCTAAGCCATTTTAAAGCCAAAAAAGTTCTAGCAAGCCGCTAAAGCGACTACGTTCCTCGAAAGGATGCTTTTCTTGAGCTTATTCTTGTCCCCAAGGGAAGTGGAGTGAAAAAGAGAGTACTTCACCACCATGCTTGGTTTGGTTGGTCTCCTAGCTCGATGGTACCGGATGGGTGTTAGTTCATATTCCAGGTGGTAGAGCCAGGAGAAGGAGGCCGGGGGGTAGCCGCCTGTCGTGAGTCTTAGGTTGGAGTATCCAACCTTTAGTCTGGATGTCTCGTGTCGATAGGTTAGGGAAGCTTCTAGAGCTTATTCAACCAATTCCCAAGGGTGGAAGTATTTAAGGTGAGCGTTAGCGAACTGTGGGAGTAGATAAGTGAATGGACCTACTTCTCCGGCTTTTGGGTATGCCATAGCAGCGCTACTTATCTGATATCCCTACAGAGGAAAGCCCATCTATCTCCGGATGCAAGCATTGATCTTGAATGGTGCAGTTATCATACCTCTTAGGAATCAAAACAAGACCTCGGTCGAGTCACTTTCTTTCACTCGCCTTACAAGGACCTACCGGACTATCGGCTTTCTATAGTCATCTTCCTCTCCCCTTTTCACTCGCTTCCTCCCCTTTCAGAAAGACTGTCCTACCCGAGGGCGAGGGTTAGTAGCTAGCCAAAAAACTAATTAGCATTCCTTCCTACCGCTACACGTGGGCGCAGGAAGCTATTTCAATCGGTTTCAAACCTAGCAAAGAGCGCAGAAGTGAGACGGATTCAATGACCCTTGATCCTAACCCTACGAAAACGGTTGAAGAGTTCGTACCAGGAATTTCAATGGAATCCGAAAGAGATAATGAATTCCTCGGCTGGGAACTTTTTTTAGTCCCTTTATTCCGGAAAGCTAGGCATCTTCCCCACTACGCCGTATAAAGAGGATTCATCTGCTTAAGATCTTCAACTGCCTAATGGAAATGGGGAATCGGGTTTCGTAGCTCAAGCTACTCAAGCAGAATCAGAGTTCCTTTGAGTCCATTCTCTAGAAGGAGTCATCTCCTGCTAAAGCACCTCTCTTCCATGTCTCTTCATCTTATCTACTTATATTTTCGGAGCACGCGAAGGACAAGCTACTGACTTGATACTTCAACTGGACTTCCCTTAATGAGAGAGAGTATGAGGCCGGTACTCAAAGGAAGCTGCCCTTGGAAGAGAGTCCGGAGACGCCAAGAAGGGCGTAAGGATCAAACAGAAGGCAAAGCGCCAGAAGGTCTATGATGTGGATAGACCGAGCTCGGAGTCAGACATCCCTACACCACCTAATCCCATAGGCACTGAGTCAGAAGGATAAGGGGACCGGGCATCGCTCTATTGTAATTGAGTTCGGTGCGCTAGGCACACTGCTCATCCGCCATCCGTAGGTCCATTTTATGGTACTCTTCATGGCAAACACGAGACTACGGCGGAAGGGACCAGACACCCTCCTGCTGTAGTCCCAGTGAAAGGGGGTAAATATAGAGTGCACATTCCTTCTTCGTTAAGCGTGTAAAATAGAGCAGCTATGGTCTTCGTCCCGGGTGGGGGCAGGTTCTAGTCAGAGTTTCCAATGTAGGTGAAAGAAGGTCTTGTAGAGAAATCGAGTAAGAAGGTAGTACAGGGAGGGGGCTTATCCGCTGGTCGTATGAAGTCACTATAGCGGGTGAACTATACACTCAACACAAACCCAATTCCGGCGAAGTTAGACTCTCTCTAGAAAGTAATTATGAGATTTCGTTGAGCTATAAAAGGAATTCCACTAAGAATCTTACCACCACCACTATATGATATTTCTATAAAGAAAGAACTTTTTTTCTTATCTTCTTTATAATTGCAAAAAAACGAGTGAAAGAGGACCAAAGATAAGGGATCTAAGGGTCCCCAAACCAGAGGGAGAGGGATATGGAACTACCTATGTTCCATTGTACACTGCTAGCATAGAGTCCCCTGTCCATGCTTTTCCAGGCAAAAAGAGGTTGCAACCCTATTCCTATTCTGGTATTTAGCTTTAATGACTCTAGATAAGAGTTTCTCACTATTTTCAGCAACAAAGAGACCAGTTGAGCTTAGCTAAAGACCAAGTTTTACGAATACCCAGTCCTCCACAATCTTTGGGAACCTCTTCCGGATGCAGACCTTTTCTATCAGAGCCATGACCCCAAAGGAAATACCCCGATCAATCTTTCTACAGATAGATTTTGAGCTTAAACCACTGAAATGACACGTTCCGATTCAGTCTGTTAGAACGGGAGGAGATATTGTTACTAGACGGGCTAGACAGACTGGCAGGAAAGATGGAGTTATCTATTTAACTGAACTGCATCTCGTGATAACCCAATCAAGCAATCCCAGCAAGGTTGTAGAGGGAAAGGAAGAAGAGAGGGAGGACTTTACGGGCTTAGATGAGAGTGGAGTTGAAGTAAGTTCGGCTGGATCGAGAGAATCTGGATAGGCATGATCGAAATAGGGGGCAACTCCAAGATAGTTGGAAAGAACTGGCTCTCTGGCTTTGTTGTAAGGAGCACGAGATTGCCGACTATCGAGCTCCCCTAAACACAAAGGAGCCGGAGTAGTCCTCAACATCTCGTATCACATAAACAACACTCCATAACGGAAGATCATTACCTTATTCCGGGCTCGGCTCCGGCTTGGGACTGGAAAGACAGCCCTTGCTACGATGAAGGTTTCGGAGTCTCGGGCGAGCTAAGGGTTAAAGAAAGCCCTTGCGCCGCCCCAGATCGGGTACGAAAAACAAAGACGACACATTAAAAGAAGTGCGTGCCGATACACATCGCTAGTAGCATTGGAAGCATCATCTCTTAGTGCTTCCCTTCGGTCGTCGAAGAAGAGAGCTAGAAAGTTTCCCAAATCTGGTACTTCTTACTGCCACTCGCGCCATCGGCTGCGTGCTCCTCGCTTACCTCCTTTTCACTAGTGGCACACAAAGCTAAAGTACCTTTTTTCTTATTTTTTTTTTCGCTGCGGCTTAGGTACCATTCCCTCTGGTCCAAGGATAGCGTCGGGTCTGACCCACCATTAGCCTGGTCTCGCTTTGGTAGCCCAACCGGCTATCAGGGCAAGGAACTCTTAGCTCGAACCAACTTCTTATCTAACCGCTCCCAAAGCATCGGCATTAGACTGAATCTGATTGTAAGGCTGTTTTGATGTTAAAATAAGCCTGCCATGGCTTACAAATGGCATTTTTAAAAAAGGTTCCGTCTATCGCAAAAATTGCTTGTCTAAGGCTAGTACTGGCGGACCAGTATGCCGCGGTGGTATACCTTTTTTCACATCCTGATTGGGTTAAAAATCTTTTCAACCAGGATATGTAATAAGGCGGTAAGGTTTACTTATGAAAGCGTCATCTCCGGCATTGCCCTGCTAAGGCTCGCTCATAATGACGAGCTACCTCAGGGCAAGCGATGACTACATCATCTCCTAAAATAGCATAATCCGTGAAACGCCGTCCGGGATACAGTTGCTCAGCGCAACCACTACCTGAAATGAGTGACTAATAATAACACCCAGTTCAGACAGGGCCGCCTCGTAGCATTTGGCTACCCCGCTATCGGCAATGACAACGTCATCACCGACGAGAAAGTTGCGACCGAGTACCGCCAGGCGCTTAGTGATCTAGGAGTGGATATTTCACTACCCAAATCCCTGATCTCTAAGACTGGTGGTGCTGAGTTTGCGAAGCGCTTCCGATGTCATCATACGAGAAAGGATTTATCTCCAATCTCCATGAGAAACATGACTAACACCCACCATCCACATGGGCTCTACGCCGTTCTGAACCTTTATAAGGTAAAACGGTTTAGTACCTTCTGTCGATTGGCGGGTGCTGGTTACTGGACGCTTTCGCGCTTAAATAAAACTCTGTCGCCTAAGTACCAGCGACTTAAAGCGATATGGGATAAACGCAACTTACCTTTTGAACTATGGCTTGGGCGGCTTAGACCACTCAATCCTTATCTACGTGGGCATCTTATTGATTACCTACGTAAGGCTTTTAAGCCTACAGATCTCAAGCTGTGCCCTCCCGAGTTATATAATGATGATTGTCGAGAGTTGCTCGCTGAGATTACTGTGGTTAAGGGTTGGGTACGTCAGTGGCTCAAGTACGTTCAATGGTACCATACGATCGCACTTGACCCTGAAGTTTCAGTCGAAGCCTTCTTTAAAGCGCCCGTCGTAACTAGTAGTTGGAAAGCTACTAGGGAGGATCCACAGTTAGTTAGATTTGGTTTAATGTGGAAACTCTACGATGAGGTTGCTAAGAGGTCCCTGAACTACAGCCCACCTGCCTTAGTTCGGGTAGGGGGCCTATCCTCCTGTGAGGTGTCTCTGGTACTGAGTACCTTTTGTATGCTTCTGGGCTTAACCGGCCTAGAGCAGGGAGAGGAAGCATTCACATTAATTGTGATTGTAGACTTTCCCGAGCCATCGGTCATAAGACTTTGGGCATCCAGGATTGTCAAGAGGAAGTATGATATTCTCGTTGAATTAAGACGGAAGGTCGATACTGCGCAAAAAAAATCAAAGAGGAATCGAACCTCTTCCTGTTTTTTTTTGTAAAAAAACTTGAATCCATTTGATTTCCCTCCCCCCTTCCCCCGTTATTTTAGCTGCAACGGCCTAAATTGAGTACAATGCTTCCTTCTTTTCTTCGATTGAATGAAGTCCCCCTGCAGTGGAATCATGAATTTGACTCGAACCAATATCTCTGACTTTCCCTTTAGTCGATCATGATGGGAAGACCCCGCTGCCCAGGATCTCGGGACCCCTCCCCCCTTTCTAATGAGGGGAAATTTCGCGTTTTCTACTGACTCTATAATATATATTTTTTATTTTAGCCCCTCCTGAAAAGCATCCTTTCTTGCAAATTCCTGATGGTTTCCCAGTCCCGTTGGCGAAGTTTGTCGCGTATAATGAGGAGATTCTCCAAAGAATCTTCCCCAGTTTTTGTCCGCGGGTTGCCGAGGGCCCACGCCCCCCGGTTCAACCAATCACCAGTTGGATCATGAGCAGACATTTCCATGGCGATATCTGCTTTGACCTCAAACAGGTCTTCGGCATCAAGATGAGCAATACGGAGTTCTTCTGCGGAGGCAAAGGGATTTTCCTCCAAAAGCCGCGTCCGGATCGACAGAACCGAGTCCCCCCCAATGACCTCCGCCTCGTTATACGGAAAGTGGGCCACATGAGATGGACCGGCTTCCGCTTCCCCGGAAGCTACAGGATTAGCGGGAGGCACTGCTTGTTCTGCTGGGATAGGCGTTACTGATGTGCTACTCCCGGGGGAGTTCGCAGCATGCTCAAAATGCGTCCACACGCCCGAGGGCGAAGAGACGCCCGACGGTTCCTGCGAGGTGCTCCCCAGTAACGACGTCCAGCCGGTACTGGACGACCCATTTACGGAGGGGGAGGACGCACACAAAGCACTCAATGGCGAGAGGGCCCCGCCCATGGAGTATAACAGAGCTAATGATGGTATAGCAATGAACATCGGGATGATACTAGGAAATTTGGATACCCGAGAACCATAATCTTTACTAGGAACAGCTTCTACGACGATAGGCGTAAAGGCATGATTAGTTCCACAAATCTCACTGCACTGACCATAGTAAACCCCTTCTCGTTGTACCGAAATAGAGATCTGATTTAAACGACCAGGTACAGCATCACATTTGACACCTAAGGAAGGTACAGCCCAACTATGAGGTACATCAGCAGGTGTTACAATAATACGTAGATGAGTTTTGGCTGGTACAACCACTCTATTGTCCGCTTCTAATAAACTTGATTGACCCAATTCTAGATCATCTTCTGGAATCGTATAACTGTCAAAAGTGAGTGACTGTTCATCGGAACTGTTATAGTCTGAATACTCATAAGTCCGATACCATTGATGTCCAATAGCTTTGATAGTAATGGCTGGATCTACTACTACCTCGTCCATTGAGTATAACAGAGCAAATGATGGTATAGCAATGAACATCGGGATGATACTAGGAAATATGGTCCGAAGAATCTCGATAGTAGTTCCATGAACAATCCTTTGCGGGATTGGGTTTTTTTGATAGTGGAAATGCCATAAAGCGCGAACCAAGATCCGTGATACGAAAACCAAAATCAGAATGAGGAAGAAAAAGATATCGTGATGTAAATCGATTATTCCTTGCATCATAGGACTTGCTGCGTCTTGAAATCCTAATTGCCATGGCTCCGCTGCATCACACAAAGCTGCTTTATCGGGTAATATACCCAACCTATTCGATAGATCCAGGGCATCCTTATAGGCTTCACCTTCTATTTCGTTTTTGTTCAAATCATCTAACAGGTGCTCCAGAAAAGGGATATTGTTGCTTTCGCCATGTAAAGCTTCGGCCGCACTCAGAACGTCTTGGTCACTCTTGTTAGTCATCAACTCTCCCAATTTATCGTGTATATCAGATTGAAGCTCTACTATACGTTCACTGTCCGGGTTAAGACCCGGATGATCCTCATCAATACCATGAGTCTCGTAATTATAATTAGAAGGAGCCGGCTGCTCCACCTCAACATCACTTGCTATGGAAGGTAATGAGGGGACAGATGGAACCGAGTCGGCTGGTAAGGGTGGCAGGTCAGAAGGGACCGATGGAAAATCATTCCACATAGAAGCTGTATCACTCGAAGTTGAGTTAAGACTCTTCTCATCAAATAAAGAGATGCGTCGAACGTTGTTAAACATAGTGATTGATCCAAAATAATTCCCTCCAGACAGACTGAACTCTGAACTCCGTCAAGCCTGTAGGAGTAGTGAAGAACTCTTGTGAAATGTGCTTGGTTGTTGACCAAAGAAAAGCATGGGAGTAGAAAGGCGGTCGAGTTAAGTAAAGACTCAAAACAATGAAATCCTGGAACACTATCTATATCTCTTTTTCCTCAAAGACAGAGCATTTTCGATCTTAGGCGAACGAGGGTTACCGGCTCTACGACCTCGCAAGGCGCTACTGTAGTGCTCTTTGGGCCTGCCGCTTTCTCAATCGAAAATGAAAACTGTCAAGATTAGCCTACTGAAGGATTCTTTCTATCACCTTACGTAATTTCTGGATGGATTTTCTGCCATCACCTACGCAATTTCAAAGTTGCATTTTGAATGAGAAAAGACACAGAATAAAGGCAATAAAGGCTGCAGATGCTCGGGATGAAGATTATGAGCCTGATGAGCGTGATCGATAGCCCGATGCTCGTGGTAGAGATGAAGAGCTACCTCTTCTATTGGTTCAGTAGTTGATTCATTAGTCGAATCCGTTTTTGATTATGCAATAGATTAAGAGAAAAAGTGCACCCTGCATCAATAGCAAATCCAGTAGCATAGGCAGTTGATCCATCCATTGAAAAAAATCCTACGTAATGCCGATGCATGAACCCCTCTCGGCCCCCAAAGGTCCGAAATCACCGTACGCACTCCTCCATATCCCACTCTGGAGGTAGGGCACGAGAATCTTCTATTTTTTCTTGAGTGGAAGTAGGAATGGAGTGGCTCATGCCAGACCGGAGAAATCCTACTTATCGGCTAGCTCAATCGCAAATCGGGCATCCCCATGATAGATTTAGCCAGCTTCTTAGCTCAGCCTCATGCAGACCTTCGGGACTCGCCATTCTCACTTCTATTTTTATGAATTCTAGATATAGGATTCCATTTCGTCTCCACAAGTTAGCCTGTCTGCCTGCAAGGCCCAATCGAAGCTGATTGTCCCCGTGGCGGATAGCGCCCCTTCACTCACTTGTGGTTTCGCTACTCTCCTAAACGGGAAAAAGCAAGGGCTTACCTTAGAAGCTCTTTTTAAGTTTCCTTTTCACTAAAAAGAAAGGGCCTTCTAGCGATAGAGACTAACAAGGGAACTTACCAATACTAAAGGCGGATCGATCAGGCTGAAGTGTAGCATCTCAAGCTTATCTTTCTTTTGCACCCGCCTACCCTGTACTGCCGAACGTTTGCTACAGTTAGATTATTCTAATATATATAATAAACCGATTCGATTCAAGTGATTGAAACACAGGACCCTTTTCCACAGTTACAGGACCGTTGCGACAGTTGTTGATACCGAAAAAGTTTCCCTCAGACATCTCGACCGGGAAGTAGCATATCTTTCAAGAAAAAAATTCGGAAAAAACCAACCCTAAAAGCTATCTTGAATAAAAGAAGGGAACCTTATTCGTGGACAGATGAGCGTTTGCGACCGTTTACAAGAGTTAATACCGAAACAGACAATTCCAGATGCCCTCAGACAGATACCACTAAACAAGTAAAGGACAACGGACAGTATTCGTGGATATAGCGGGAAGACCTACTATCATTCAAGGAAGCGGACCGTTGACGACAGCGGGATGGACAGATGCTACTCAAAAAGCCGATTATCGCATGTTTTTAGAGGCCGTACTTGACCCATCCGACCCCTGTAGTCGCGATTTCGCAAATAAAATAGACCTTTCCGGACCTTTTCCTCATGGAACGATAAGACCGATGCCACTATCGCCTCTTGGCTTTGCTTTAATAGAAAATATTCGACTGGCTGGAAGGAACGTTATACGACTTTTTGACTTTGCAAGAGTAGTTTCATCGGTGGAAGGGAGGGAGAAGGTTGTTCGACTGAAGCCCGACCTCTATGATCTGAAATGAGTGCGGAAATGTCCCTTTAAGAAAAGGATCTTTACAGAAAAAGAGCTCAGAGGTTTAGTCAGCTATTGTCCTATTTTCTTTTTTCTTCTCGATGAGAGGCTTCCCCAACAGCACTGGTTTGTCAACCTCCATGGTCTTTCCCAATCCAATCTTTTTCTATTACTGACACCTGGAGCCAGCAACAATTGCTAAAGCAACTCCCGAACCTAATTCCTAAGGTCACATACCTGTCGCATAAAAAGAAAATGCATATATAGTTGGAATCTCCAATAGGGCAGGCATTAATATGAAAAGGTTGACTTTCCAGCTGGGACATCATCCACAGCTAGATCTTAGAAAGAAATTGCCCATCATTTGCACATCGATACGTGCCTGCTACGCTTCCCCCTTGTCGGACTAGGAGCTCTACTAGGCTTGACCGTGGGAAATTGCTTTAGTAGATCGAAAGGGCAAAGAGAGCCACCCGGTCATCATGGATAAAACTACCACTCTTTCAATTGGCGTCTAACCATCTTCTTCTCACTAGGGCCGGGGTTGGTCTTTCTAATCAATCAGAAAATTCACCGGTGGATTGATTGATCTAAACCAAAGACTTGATTCTAGTCGAAAGGCGTTCTCATACCCTGATACCCCTTTGTGGAAACCTAGAACAGAAGAAAGTCTCTTTAGGATTAGGATGGCTCTGTCCTAGCTAGACCG
>NW_026263817.1:0-686 GCF_000817695.3 Arachis duranensis
TCTCTTCTCAGCGCCGTTTGGAACCATGGTCACACCTCTTCAAGCATGCATTGATGCTGTGTTGAGGTGAGGAGAAGCCACGAAGCCTTATGCACTGCCTCACCCACTTCCTTTTCTTCTATCTCTTGTTAATAGTGCTTCTCATTTTCTTTGAAACAAAACACGCACAACGTAGAAGAAGAACAGAGAAGGAAAGCAAAACGAAACTGAAGAGGAAGGAAAAAGCCATCCGCAGCAAGAAGGAAGCCACCCCACCTCTCATCACTCTGAATCTTCGAAGCTTCTTTGTTGGGTGAGAACCAGCAACTCTCCTTCTTCCTCTTCTTCAGATTCAAATTCTGTTCTTCCCTTTTATTCCACCTCTGCCATTCTAATTCCAATTCTTGTTAGAACAGTAGTGACCATAGGCAAGAACTCTTCCCTTGCTTGAGGTGAGGTCAGCCATTTGTTTTTGAAAGAGAGGCCAAAGCTCCAATTCTATACGGTTAGGGTTCTGATTCCGGAAAGAAGTAAACATAGAATTTTTAACTTCAAAAGAGGTAAGGGTTAGGACAATTAGACTATTATTCTTGTGGATGTGCCTGTGATGAGAATAGATAAACTATTATATGCTTGATTTATGATAAATATGGCTCTAATATGTATTTGAATGATGGTTAGGTTATATGAATTGTTATGTTTGATAT
>NW_026263817.1:7366-8809 GCF_000817695.3 Arachis duranensis
TTTTTGACCAAGTCAACCCAAAATTTCGAAAATTTGGAGGAAAATAAGGAAAAGATATTTTTTTATTTTTGAATTTTTAAAGAAAAACACAAAAATGACCCAAAACATGAAAATTTTGGATCAAGACACAAGATGCATGCAAGAACATTATGAATGTCAAGATGAACACCAAGAACACTTTGAAGATCATGATGAACATCAAGAACATAATTTTGAAAAATTTTTGATGCAAAGAAAACATGCAAGACACCAAACTTAGAAATCTTTAATGCATGGACTCTAACAAACGAAAAATGCATATGAAAAACAACAAACAACACAAAATAAGAATTCATCAAGATCAAACAAGAAGACTTGTCAAGAACAACTTGAAGATCATGAAGAACACTATGAATGCATGAGATTTTCGAAAAATGCAAGAAAATTTTTTTTTTAAAAGCATGCAATTGACACCAAACTTAAAAATTGACTCAAGACTCAAACAAGAACACAAAATATTTTTGATTTTTATGATTTTCTAATTTTTTTATATTTTTATTAATTTTTTTGAAAAACATTTTTGGAAAAACGAAAAATAAAAGAAAAATTTTTGAAAAAGATTTTTGAAAAGAAAATTACCTAATCTGAGCAACAAGATGAACCGTCAGTTGTCCATACTCGAACAATCCCCGGCAACGGCGCCAAAAACTTGGTGGACGAAATTGTGATCAATAATAATTTCAGGCATTGTTAGAGAAGCTTTTTCTTTTCACAACTCCGTTCAACTAACCAGCAAGTGTACTGGGTCGTCCAAGTAATAAACCTTACGTGAGTAAGGGTCGATCCCACAGAGATTGTTGGTATGAAGCAAGCTATGGTCACCTTGTAAATCTCAGTTAGGCAGATTAAATTGGTTTATGGGTTTTCGAAAATAGAAATAAAAGAATAGATTATAAAAAGGATAGAAGACTTATGCAGATTCATCGGTGGGAATTTCAGATAAGCGAATGGAGATGCTGTATGGCTCAAGGACGCCTGCTCTCCTACTGCTTCTACTCAATCTTTCTTACTCCTTTCCATGGCAAGCTTTGTATAGGGGTTCATCATCAGCGGTGACTACTTTCAATCCTCTCGGAAAAATGATCCTATGCGGCTGTCACTCGCACGGCTAATCGTCTGGAGGCATCACCCATGGTTGATGGCTACATCCCATCCTCGCAGTGAAAACTAATGCTCACGCACTCTGTCACAGTACGGCTAATCACCGGTTGGTTCCCACTCCTACTGGAATAGAATCCCTTGATTCTTTTGCGCTTGTCATCACGCCCAGCCATCACGAGTTTGAAGCTCATCACAGCCATTCAATCCTTGAATCCTACTCGGAATACCACAGACAAGGTGAGACTTTCCGGATCCTCATAAATGCCGCCATCTATCTAGCTTATACCACGAAGATTCTGTTGG
>NW_026263817.1:9242-17406 GCF_000817695.3 Arachis duranensis
TCATGACGTTTTTCTGGCGTTTAACTCCAGACAGCAGCATGAACTTGGCGTTCAATGCCAAGTTACGTCGTCATTCTTAGAATAAAGTATGGACTATTATATATTGCTGGAAAGCTCTGGATGTCTTCTTTCCAACGCCGTTGGGAGCGCGCCAATTGGACTCCTGTAGCTCCAGAAAATCCATTTCGAGTGCAGGGAGGTCAGGATCCAACAGCATCAGCAGTCCTTTTTCAGCCTAAGTCAGATTTTTGCTCAACTCCCTCAATTTCAGCCAGAAAATACCTGAAATCACAGAAAAATACACACACTCATAGTAAAGTCCAGAAATATGATTTTTGCCTAAAAACTAATAATATTCTACTAAAAACTAACTGAAACATGCTAAAATCTACATGAAATTACCCCCAAAAAGCGTATAAAATATCCGCTCATCATGGGTCCAATGGAAATCCAAAATTTTGCGAAATTAGTTAACAAGAGCCAACTGACGGAAGAATGCATAAGAAAGCGGTGGTAGCCCAAGCTAACCGAAAGAACCTTTCATCAAGGGACATCCATCGTAACCTGGCCCCTCAAGGAAGAAACTTTAAAGTAACTCGACAATCAGATTTGGGTAAACAACCACAATCGACCCAACCAAGACTGATATGCACTGTGTGTGGAAGGAATCATGGGGGCAAACCCTGCTTGCTGAAGTCTGGGGCTTGCTATAACTGCGGTAAGCCTGGACACATAGCCAAAGAATGTATGCGACGAAGGGCCGAACTTGTTTCTCCAGGACAGCAACAGCTAGGGAGGGTGTTTGTCGTAGATGCAGGAAAAAATACCGAAACCGATCTCTTCCCTTGAGGTAACGAAATTTTGAGGGCAAAATTTTTTTTAGGAGGGTAGAATGTAACTACCCTATCCCATGAGGCCTGTGATTTCTGATTCCTTACAGCGTTCGCTGGTGCGCATAGGATTAGATATATGAAAATATAAAGCGTAGATAATGAATTAATTGAGAAATTAGCCTAAAAGCGGTGCTAACCATTAACTCGGTCTATCCTTCCTCTTTTTCAAAAGCACGGTTTTCTTTTTCTTTTTCCGGTTCAACCAAACCAAACTTTTCCTACTCAAATCTAACCATGATCACTTCTCCTCTTAGCGCAATTTGGAACCATGGTCACACCTCTTCAAGCATGCATTGATGCTGTGTTGAGGTGAGGAGAAGCCACAAAGCCTTATGCACCGCCTCACCCACTTCCTTTTCTTCTATCTCTTGTTAATAGTGCTTCTCATTTTCTTTGAAACAAAACACGCACAACGTAGAAGAAGAACAGAGAAGGGAAGCAAAACAAAACTGAAGAGGAAGGAAGAAGCCATCCGCAGCAAGAAGGAAGCCACCCCACCTCTCATCACTCTGAATCTTCGAAGCTTCTTTGTTGGGTGAGAACCAGCAACTCTCCTTCTTCCTCTTCTTCAGATTCAAATTCTGTTCTTCCCTTTTATTCCACCTCTGCCATTCTAATTCCAATTCTTGTTAGAACAGTAGTGACCATAGGCAAGAACTCTTCCCTTGCTTGAGGTGAGGTCAGCCATTTGTTTTTGAAAGAGAGGCCAAAGCTCCAATTCTATACGGTTAGGGTTCTGATTCCGGAAAGAAGTAAAAATAGAATTTTTAACTTCAAAAGAGGTAAGGGTTAGGACAATTAGACTATTATTCTTGTGGATGTGCCTGTGATGAGAATAGATAAACTATTATATGCTTGATTTATGATAAATATGGCTCTATTATGTGTTTGAATGATGGTTAGGTTATATGAATTGTTATGTTTGATATAGTGCTGAAAAGTGGAAGTTTGATTATGGTTAAGTAATTGAAATTGTGAAATTTATTGAATTTATTTTCTTGGAGATGTTCTGACCATTCTAGCAACTTTAGTTAGTTAAAATAAAAGTAAAATTATAGTTTTAGATGAATTCTAGGCTTGAACACAAGATTTGGCTTGTGAGGTTGTTGGAAGTGCATTATGCAGAATTTCTGCAATTTCTGTATAATTGGCAGCGACATGAACAAATTTCTGGGAGCATTTCAGATCATAATTTTGGATAAAATTATTTTTCTATGAAAATATAATGTGTTTTTAATATCTGGTAAAAATTTCAGAATTAATTGATAAGTGGATTGGGAGAAAGGAATTTTTGAAGATTGATGGTTTCAGCAGAAAATTTTGTTTCTTTACTGCAGAAACACCAACTTCCAATTCACTTAATTTATAATTCTGATGAGTATTTGGGCTAGAACCAACGGCCGTCTCAAGCTTTATGTGTTTAAAATATCCAGTTTAAATTTCATGTCAAAACTCTTTTTAACCAACTAGATATGTTGCAAAAAGTGAGTTGCTTGCTGGGTTTTGAAAACAGATTTGTATAAGGCAGGGCTGTGTTCCTAACCTCATAACTTTTACATGTGACATGATAATAGTCTGAAATTTAGTTTTCTAGAAAGCTGGAAGAGTCTTGTTCAAGTACATGAATTTTGAAAGGCAATGGGTGAGAATTGGATTTTTAGTGAATTTAACAAATTTACTACTCGCTGCTGTTTTTTTTCTGCAATGATAGTAGAATTTTTGAAAGATTTGTACAAATTTCAATTATGGTAGGAATGCCCCAAAACCAAGTTTTATTTTCTAAACCCGTGTTTTTACAATAACTAAAGGGATTAAAGAGAGTATAATGACCAATTAAGAATGTTTACCTGATAAATTGTTAAGGAAAGTTTGAACGTTGTTAAAGCTGAGGGAACCCGTAAGGGTGGTTTTAGTGCTATTTTAGAGGAGATTATGTCCGAATTTCTATAAAAGTTATGGCCTGCGCTAGGAACAGGCATGCATCATATTGTTTGCGCATATGAACTTCTTGTGAATTATTTACTGCCATTTCTTTCTTGTTCATGCTACTTACTTGTTATATATATGTTTGTTCCTTAAGTCTCTGTGTTTTTTCTTTTTCTGTTTCGCGATAACTTAGAGATAAAGACTCTAGGTTCCCCTTTTACCTTACTGAGAACTCTAGGTTCTCACTCTTCTTTTCTTTCTTTTCCCCCTCCCCAGACGGGTCCGGCAGAGGAAATCTTTGAGTTTCGTTCTAACCGCTGAGCTATGAGGATCCGGCGCGCGGCGGAGTCTTCATATGGAGCACGTTTTGGACCTCTTTCTTGTACAATGTTCGGAGATCACTCCAGAGTTAGCCGCAGTGAATCTTTCGCTCCTTTTTGATGATCTTAGTATTACTTCCCCTCGCTTTTGTAGTACTTTTAGAGGGGTAGGACGTCTTAGTAGTTCGGTTCCAGTTTAGGAAACCCGTGTGAGGGTTGGGACTGATTTTCTTTTTTTGTATCTGTACATATAACTTGGTGTGATACTCGGCTTTGATAGATGACACGTATCCTTGAACTTAACTCGTGTATATTGTATATATGTTTATATATGTTATTTTTGTTGCCATGTGTTTTCTTACATGATAACTTTAAAGAAACTTACCTTGCGAGCAACTAAACGCTAATCCACGAATAATAATTTATTCACGATTAAATCGATAAAGGCTTTTATTGATATTAATTTATAAAAATCTGAGTCTAGAGCTAAGTAAGCCGCACGACGAGTAACACTTGAACTTTTGGCATTGGTCATGACGTGTCGAAAGTTAGGGTGTTACATTGTGTGTAATTTTTATATCAATTTTCAATGAAATTAAATTATAAATCAAATTATTTTATGTGTATTTTTCAAGATTCTAAAAATCGAACTTGATTGAGTGATTATATTGGATTAATCATAAACCTAAAATACTAAAATTATATGAACTTGAAAAATATTCTTGTACTAATATTTCTCTCCAGTTGCTGAAGTAAAAAATAATTTAAAATTCTATTAAATAAACAACAATACTACTATACGTTAAGATAACATTGTTCTTAATTTATTTATTTTTTCTTTTTTGTTTACATTTACTTCATATGTTGGCTTGATCTAAGTAAAAATTTGAGTAAAGTATCATTTATATCCCTAACGTTTGGGGTAAGTCTCAAATCTATCTCTAACGTTTTAAACGACCTATTTGTATTCCAAACGTTTCTAAATGTAGTCAATGTTGTCCTACCGTCAAAATGGTAAACATTTCGTTAACGGCGTAGCCTACGTGGACGTTATGTGACATGGTGGCAGGGCATACGTTGTTACCGTTATTGAATTAAAAAAAAATAAATGTGAAGCAGAGGGTCCTCTTCGAAACCCTAATCCCCAAATCTTTGCTTCTTGTTGCTGTTGCGCTGCCTCTGAAGGGCGATTCCGTCTGCATGAGAAAAGATGGAGCATGAAACATGCCAATCTGAAGCAACCCAAGGCAGCAAGCAAGCCACTCGAAGTAGAAACCTAGCACGTCGAAGGAGGACAATATGTTATTGTGGGAAACGGCCTGTGCTCGCAACGTCGTCGACGACAGAAAATCCTGGGCGAAGGTTTTGGGGTTGCGTTAACTTCGGGGTGAGCTTTAACCATGTCTTTATTTGTTGTTGAGTTATGTGTTTTGACCATCAATGGGTGTGACTCGGCTGTCTCATGTTTTGACTAGGTTGGAGAAGAATGCGGCTACTTTGTATGGGCAGAACCAGAGGAAGATCCCTCCCAAGTTTCTAGGTTAAGATTGAAGGTCAGAAATTTAAAGGGCAAAGTGGATATGGTGGAGTTCAGGTTCATGGTTGCAGTGGGAGTTGCTTTAGTTAGATGGACACTTGCACTGATATTGGTGTTTGAAAAAACAACAGCAACCAAATTTGGGAGACTGTCACTAGAATGATGTTGCTGGTCATGATAAGTTATAGGAGAAAATTGTTAGATAGCTAAATTGTGTTCTGTATGTTGGCTTATAAATAGTAGTGATGTTAAAGTAGTTGCTGTTTTGTTGAACTCAATGATATTGTAAAGCAATGATGTTTTTGTGAGTTTTGGTTGAAGAAAGGCTGGTTTTGTGCAGATGCAATGTTGTTCCAGTGAAAGAGTTGAATGAAATCAAATTTTGGGTTTTGCAATCTATTTAAATCAAGCAAGTCAATAGGATGGGAACAATCATTTCTGTAAAATGTTACTTAATGATTAACCATAAAGCTGTCATTGGATACAAGCACAAAAGATTGAAAGCAAAATAACAAAACAAGAGCAACACAGTTTGCTCCACAATAATGGTCTGCAATAACAAACTATTGTCTTAAAACTAGTTTCCAGACATTATAAAGATACTAAACACAAATCCTTTACTCATAAATAAGTAGCCTTAAAACATAAAACAACAGACATCATTGTTGTCACATCTTTTTCCATGCTTTGGGAGGTGTCCTAGCCATGAACTTTAGTTGGGATTTGCTGATGTTCTTCGATGGGCTTGGTAGCACCCTCATATTTGTGGTGGACGGAGTCAGCTTAGCCTTTTTTGAAGTAGCTTGAGAGTGTTGTGAACTCACATCATTGGCAGATGATTTTCTCTTTAGCCTTGTGACTGTGGTCTTCTTTGAAACAGCTTAGGCAGTAGCACAATTCTTAAACTCCTCTCTTGATACATAAAGAGTACCAACCTCCCACTTGTACTCACTCATGTCCTTTAGCTGCTTGTGCAAAGGATACCTCTTGGCAACATTGTTATCATCCTGATCATCACCAACAATAGGCACATCAAGAAAATCTTCATATTCATATCCTTCTTCCTCATCCCCTAAACCTACAGCAATCTTCTCCTTACCTCTGTCATTGTCACTCCTAGTCTCCTACTCTCTTTTCTTACATCAGTTTGGGTTTCAATTGTGCCAGCCTCAAATGTATCCCCTACCCTGATGTCGACATCAACTAACCCCTCAGCCCATTCTTTCTCATCATCACTGTCACCAAACACAACCTCAGCAGCACTATCTTCTGAGCAATAACCATTTATGGAATCAGAACTCCATGAATCACTACTGTCAACTACACTACCCTTGGGAGTATAGTCCTCGTCCTCGCTGCCATCACTACCCTCTTCTTTCTCATCTGATTCATCATTACCATCTTTCTCACCCACATTCACTTCCTCCACAGTTGGGCCAGAATTTGTCTCCACATGTCTTGTTGAATGGGCCTCAAAGGTTACAATTGGGCCTGGCCCATTAGATCCACAAGCCTGCTCCTGCATGGTAGTTTCAGTACTCCCTAACATGTCTACACCTTCAACCTCTTCATGGATATCACTAGGTTTATGAACTACATACAGCTCCACCATATCCTCCCTAACCCCAATATTAGCCATATCCATTGCATCTTTGTCTGTTCGCAGCATCCTTAAGCCTTCTTCTGTACTCCCTCCCAGTGATTTGTACCACATTGCTGCAATATCTTTTTTCAAATACCCTTGTCTGCTCACTATGTCATAAACCTCAATCAGGCTCCACTCATCTTCGTTACAGTAGTCTATCACAGTTGTCTCCCCACCCAAATACTTCAAAAGCCCACCTTCAAGACCAAAGCTTCCATGGTGGTAAACTTTGACACTAAAATAACTCATCTTAAAAACTACAGACCCTGTTACATCAGATCAGCAGTGAAACTAGTAAATTCATAAGCACATATTGATAAACCAAAAACAAGTCATTTCATGCCCTAACTAACGTACGCAGCGAACATTTCTCTGGGAATACATAAATTCAAATAAACCCTAAAGTGTAAACAATCTGCTATATGACATTTGTTCTTCATCGAACTACTAAATACAAACCCAAGAAACAAAATTTCTTCCTATTACATACCTTGTCGAAGGAAACCTCTCTGTTGCCAGACCAAAGGTGCGATCTTTCATGCAACACAAGCAACCGCAACTCGCCAACAAGCTTGTAGCCCCTCCCTGCGATCGCCCTCGAAGAGGTGTCAGACGTGTGTCGTGAGGAGAACCGGAAGGATCACACTAGCGTTGAGGTACTCTGTTTCTTCAACGTTTCGTATTTCCTTCAGTGAATGGTATAATGGGCGCGAAGAGGCAGACGTGTCTCTCTAAAGCTTTGGGCTTACAACCTCAGCATCCACGTAGGTAACGGCGTTAGCGAAATGTTTCTCATTTTGACGGTAGGATAACATTGACTACATTTAGAAACGTTTGGAACACAAATAGGACGTTTAAAACGTTAGGGATAGGTTTGAGACTTACCCCAAACGTTAGGGACATAAATGATACTTTACTCTTATTATTAAATAAATATATAAAATTAGTATTTTTTAAAATAAACATTTTTATTTTTATTTTTATTTTTATATTAAAATAATTATTTTTTATTTTAATAATTAATTAGTTCGTTTATATTTATTATATTATTAATCTGTGTAATTATCAAACTCGACTCGATTCAGTCGGGCTGAACCACTCGTCAAACTGCTTAAGCTTTGAATCCAGTGAAAACCGGTTCGACCCGGACAGAACTTGTAAAAATCAGTGACCCGGCCGGTTCATGTAACCCAGATCGGGTCATTTTTTTTAAAAAACATCGGAAAACGGCGTCGTTCACTATCAACCCCCTCCCTCCGCGGTGCCCTAACCCCAAATGGATGATCACCCACCTCTCAAACCTCTCTCTTCTCTCTGACTGAGTCTCAAGCTCACTGAGTCTCACCTCTCTCTCACGGCTGGTGTCGTCGTCGACATCTCTCTCTCCGGTATCTCGCTTCTCTCGCGGCCGTTTCGGACTCAAGCTCGTCGCGCTCTGTCAGCGTCGTAAGCATGTCGCGCTCTATCACCGTCGCAAGCTCTGTCGCGCTCTGTCACCATCGTAAGATCGTCTTCCTGCTTCTGCCATCAACGCTTCCTTCGCCGTGAGTTGGTTTCTTGGCAGGTGATTTTCAGCTTCGGCCCTGTTATTTCTCTTTCAATTTCATTGCTGTAAATCATTAGTACATCTTGAATTTGTTGTTGAAAGTTGAGTTTATTGCTGAAATATGATTTAGCTAATTTTGTTTTGTGAATACTAGGGATTTGAAAATTATCATAGTTGAATTTGATGTTGCAAATTATGAATGAGATGAATTTATTGTCGTATGTTGAAATGTTGCTGAACATATCACTGAGCAAAGCTTTTTGTTGCTGGATAACATTATTGAGTTGAATTTTGTTG
>NW_026263817.1:19860-20054 GCF_000817695.3 Arachis duranensis
ATGTCCTAATAATAGTATACTATGAACACATTAAAAAGCTCATACTTATGGCTATTTTTTTTTGTTATGGATTGAAGAATTGTGTAATCCATTGTTATGGATTGATTGCATGCTTTTTTTTATAGATATGAATTTTTTTTTGAAAGTGCAAATTAAAGGGTCGATTTTTGGGTGGGAAGAAAACGGAGACTCTG
>NW_026263818.1:0-8808 GCF_000817695.3 Arachis duranensis
GAATCGTAGCGTTTATATCTGGGATTAAGCTCAGCAGCCAGCCTATGCCTTTCAGGCAGTTTCTTTCCCCTTCTAGCTATAATAACTGCCTTTACCTCTACAACACCTTGCTGGGATTGCTTGATTGGGTTAGCATTCATAGCACGAGATGCAGTTCAGTTAAATAGATAACTCCATCTTTCCTGCCAGTCTGTCTAGCCCGTATAGAGTAATCTCCTCCTGCTTGACCGCTCTAACAGACTGACTCTTGAGTGAGTTGCCATTCGGACTTTTCAATTTTCCATTAAATGTCTGGCGTCAAGGTTTGGACCCCTAGGTTAGTTTTCTATCTTATTTATTGCATTGGATAACTTCCTGATTAGTAGCTTAACGCATTCATTTCATACTGCATGCTAGGGTGGAGATTATCTTTTTCAGAAAGCGTATGTCTTCGCTCTAAACACCGTACACGTACAGGTCTTAGTTCAGTCGCATCTCAAGCGCCTAACTCGAGATCTTCATTTGCTTACTCTCAAAAGCGCCAAATGAACTGAACTTTTCGCACCCGGCTTTACATTGGCTCCATGTATGGTATGTTCGTAGGAATGCCCACATTGACAAGAATGCCGGCTCAATCAATCCCATATCATATATAGGGTGATGTAGAGCTCCTGGAAGGTCTTTCTTCAAGCCAACCGTCAGTTCCTGAGTTGAGGGGTTTCGGAGTTAAGTCGAATATTCCAAGAGGCGCTCACCCAGGTAGCTAAAGGGGCGTAGCCCTCCTGTTGTTCCAGAGACGGGAGGATAAACTAATAAGACCACGATCCTCCTTCTTAGGCCGATCGAAGTCGAAGGGTTTCAGATTGAAGGTTGAGGCATTTCTAGGAAGACGGATTCTCAAAGGTTACACCTAGGTAGAAAGGAGATTTGACAGTAGATCTATTCCCAGTAGAAGAGATTATGATCCGAAGGAAGCAATGCCTTCTAATTGAGTCTGATCCTACTCCCTTAAGGTAGACGAAACTAATAAGAAATCCAATAACCCTGGCTTTCGCCCCTTAGATGAAATGCTAATTCTCTCCTCTTTAGGAGGTCTTACGGAGGGTCTTTACTTAACTCGACCTCTAAGCCGTAGAATAGAAAATGATCGCTACTTATGATGAAATGTCATAGAAAGTCTAATTAAATAGTCTCTTCCCCTCAGGCTCCGGTGGGAAGAGACTATTTAGTAGTTAGAATCCCATCCCGACCTGAGAAGGAGGAGCATCCTCTATCTATGGAGATAGTCAGTTGAAAGCCTCCTCTCTTACTTGTCCCCTCTCTTCTCCCGGAGTAAGAAATGCAGTTTCCGATTCAGACTCTTTTCCTGTTACACGTAAAAAGATTGATTGAATTACTCTTTCGCATTTTCGCATGTTGTTCAAGAGATAAGGCAGCAAGCCAGTAATCTTCCGACTTAGGAAAGCCGTAAAGAAGTCTTTCTTTTTAAAGGCTCTCTGCCGGGCATTACGAAGGCCAAAATCAGCCTCATTCCTCACCTCTTGTAGGCAAGGAAGAGGGAAGACTTATAGCTTGAGGAGTTAGTTAGGACTTTACTTCTTCTATTTAGAGTTACGAAAGCAGGACTTAAGTCATAGCTTACTTTTTCTCTTTGTGTGAATCAAGCCGCTAGCAAAGAATTGATTGTAGTATGATTTGTACAGTTACCGGGTAAATTGTTAACAAGGAATGCAAGAACAATAGATGAGTTCTTCCCTTATCTTCTATGCTCAGGTAAGAGAGATGACTGAGATGGGAAGAAGGGGAGTTGGAAAAGCACGGCATTAGATGAAGGATCACCTTCCTTCCTTAAGGGGATGGAGTCAGGGATAACATTCGATTAGGGCAAGCAGGTCTGTTAAAGTAAAAGCATGGAACTGATAGCCATAGGCTTGAGATGAAGAGTTCCGCCCTCAGGGAATGTAGTCTCGGGATGAATGCCCGAAAAAGCAAAGTCAAAGACAGAAGAAAGGGGCCGAGGAAGAACCTGAGATCATGGAGTTGGAATAACATTCTCATTCATCAAGAACTTTGCTTCCATAGGGAAGGGTGAGCCCCATCTTCAGGTCGCTCCAGGCTCTACCGGAACCGAGCCTACCTTGGGGCCTTACGAGTGAACTGCCTTTCCTAACGTAACGAGGGCTAAGAGAGATCTTCCTTGCTGCTGCCTAGTAAAGGGACTGGAACGATTGACAGACGAAAGAAAAGGGGGGTTTGAACACTACTTTGAAGGGTATCAGTAAGCAACCAAACCAACGAAGCAAAGGATCGAGGGAGGGATTGAACAGAAGGAGGGGATGGCATTTCTAGGGAGTGATTAGATTCTCTAACCCCTTATCAATCAACGGGAGGACGGATAAGTTCTTCCGCTGAAGGAACAGCTCTAGTGGGCAAGGGGAAGTCAAAGCCGAGTTCAATAAATCAATCATGGGCTGAAGAAGAAGTTTAATAGGGATTAAGCGGAACTGGGGTAAGTAAGATACGGTAGAGGTCCAAGTGATTGCTCTTCAAGACCTTACTAGGCTCGGAAGGGAACTCTAAACTAGCTACTAGAGGAAGTCAAGAGAAATCCTAAACGGGAAATGAACTTACTCTACAATTACATTGTTCCCCCACTCGACGGGGAGCTACTCTAATTTTTCCCTGCCTGAAGCTCACAGGGTATTCATATTCAGGATTAGTGAAACTAAGCAGAAGTGAGCTACGCTAACGCCCCTAAATAGTAATATAGCCTTCCCCCTTGACTCTCCTAATTAATCAAGCATGGCATTCTTAAGCTTATAGCTAATTCAATTAAAAAAAGCTTTCTATCTTAAGCAAAGATGCACAAGCTGTCTCTTTTATACGTCACCGAAAAGGCATCCCGCGGAACAACCAAAGAAAGCCATTTCTAATAGAGGTTAGCCTCCTGATCCTGTAGAGGAGAAAGGAATAAAGTATCCGATCTGTCATTGGAACAAGAAGTGCCATGGTCCTGGACGGGGGAAAGGAATAGCTTTCAAAAGATGGATCAATTGCAGCAGGGACTGGACTGGCTTCACTCGCACTCGACTAATAAGCAAGGAGGAGACATCCGCGGATGCATGCCAACATCTCGCGATAGATTTAGCAAACTAAAGAAAGCAGACGTTAGCACTTTACTAATAAAAGATAGGGCTTTTCCCTATCTTACTAATAATAAGGGGCTAGCTGAACGAGGAATCGAATCCGCTCTTAGCCTATTCTGTCTTGCTTTCTGATTCAATTCCGCTGCTAGGGTGAGGGAACTCTGCCTATCTCAATCCTTGGAAGCCGGTTTGAGGTTCACCGATTGACCTAATTCCATCAGTAGTTCGAGCGGATACCACCCCGGATGCATAATATACCGTGCCAGTTGATCCAGATCCTGCAGCTTACCACCCAGTTGGCGTGTGAACACTTTTGAATTAGCATCTGGGCCAGGACCGATTGGTCGGGTGGAAGCAGCATATCCCCTGTTATCATGAGAAACCGCGTTCCCACCAATCATGGTAAGATGTGACGTTCTGGACCGGGCATGAGAGGATGCGGCGAAGGCATGTAGCGGCATACGTAGGGAATGGAAGCACCTTAGTCGGGGGATAAGAGTCCCGTCCCTTACCGCCCTACTCGCAACTTGGGGGGTGCAACGAGCCTCGCTTTCCATGCTGCTTTCCTAGTTCGTTCGCTTCCATGCCCGCATTAATAGTTTCAGTTTGATCTCGTTCCGCAAGAGGCGTGCAAACAGGTTTGCGCATGCTGAAGGTTCGGGCGCAACCCTTCTCTACCGCATTTATGGCCCAAAGCCAATACAAAGGATTTCGGTTCCATCTTGCTCGAATCTTACTGTACCCCAGAGGAAAAGGGGATTTTGTGCTGTGAAGGTGGGATCGGTACACACGGATAAGGACTATCATGAGGCTCTATGTACTTCATTCCGTTTACCCCGCCTTCCGAATTCGACATTTCCCATTTTCCATGGAATAAGTAGGATTCAGGTGATAACGGGGATAACCATTGCTGTGGGTGAGGAAGAGATAAAAAATTTTCTACTCTAGGTTTAGGTGATCCTTCCAAATCATAAGCCTTCTCCAGTGCCTGGGTGGGTGCGCGAAATCATCAATTCTAAGTGCTAATAATAGCCCCTACCCTTAAATCAGTAGGGCAAGTCAATTTTACCTTCCCCGCTGGAGGATTCTGTAACCACTAGATTCTTTCGAGGGCTTGGTTTGGAGATAGCTGCAGGTTCTGAAATGCAGACTCCTCACTACGGGGTCGGATGAAGGGATTCGAAAGACAGCATGGATCGGGGAGAGGGGAAATTTGACAGCTCTATTGATCGAGAAAGCTTGGGCGGACCCCCAACCATTAGCACATTCAAAGATTCAGATGACTAATTGGCTGGAGTTGCAGAGGGAGAAAGGTGAATCCGCTCATGATGCGTGGAAAGTAGGGGAAGAGTCTGATTCAAAACCGTCTGCGATAGATCACGTCGAACTGAAGCACTTAAGAAAGAAGCTGATAACTTTTGGTTGATTTGATGCTCATTCTGACACGGTTCATATAAAGTCACAGCACAGACATAACCTGGTTGCTGCTACTAGTCAGGCTCATCAAATGCAAACATGGCTCTTGTTGGCCCCATCTAGAAGGCCCGGCCGTCAACTGCTTATCCTGCAGATGCGGCTGACCTAGATCTAGATGTCCCATCAATAGCGAAGGAAGTGGCTGAACTCGTTCTTTGGGACTTGGACTCTGACTTTCCGTACTCGTCCCTGAACCCAATGGGGAATCCGTCCCTTTCAGCCCCTGAACCTAATGAATCTGTTTGGTACGCTGAGGCTTCTCCTTCCCCTGAAATCGGCCGTAAACAGACACTGCTTGAAGACAAGGGACAAAGACCTCTCTTTCCAATCTCGTAGGAAGTGGAAAGGAAGTAGCTTGTGCTTGGCGTGCTCTAAGCTCCGAAGCTGATGTTCGATTGAATTAACCTCAACAACTCGTGAAAGCAGTTTCACTAATGGCCGAAGTCCTTCTTCGCGCACAGCCAGACCTTCTGCTCGATTGTTTGTTGCGGAAGAAGGCTGGAATCTCTCTCTCCCTAGCCCTAGGATAGAATGTGATCTCTTTCTCTCCACTCCTGGTAGTCGAGTGGCTTATAGCTTATGGGACAAAAGAAAGACAGTCGATTTCTCTTCTATCCTTTCTTGACTCTGCTGACATTCCGCCTTCATCTTTCTTAGGGTTGAAAGAAGAAAGGAGATGTCCTGGTTCTCTCCTATCCTTTTCTATACATATAGTAGCGCCCGCGGGCCAGCCATAGATAGTCGGAACTTTTTCTTTTTCTGGCTTCCCCTCTGTTTTTAGAGATCAGGTTTAAACTACTAAAGCTCGTAGGAATAGTCAAAGCGAGTAGGACTTTCCCTTATTCGTAGAGGTAGCTCAGCTCCCGGCCTCTTTCCTGTCTATTTGCGTTGCTAAACTGACACAGGGCTGAACTGAAGTATGCCCCTATGTTCGAAAAGAGATCACTCCTGGCTAATGGTCGACTGAAGCCTATTGAAAGAATTGTCTTCACATCACACTTTAGGTAAAGTGGAAGTGGCTTGAGCCTACCTAAACTTTCTAAGGTTCAGGTTTGTCTGCCTATCCTAGGTGACCATCTTCGTCTACTACAACTTGGGATGTGTGCCGTAGAGTGTGGTACTGGTGTCACCAGTCCGGAGAGATTTCTTTTTTATTTGATTTCGTCAACTCGGAACTCATAGCTGCTAGCTACTCCTTAACTACTAAAACAAGAACTCTTTCACTCGGGCTACTCTTTTCTTATCGGGCAAGTTGCCACCCCTTTGTTCAATACCCGAACTCACGTAAGTAGCTTAATCTGTCGAGAGGATCGGACATGTCACCAGTCTTCCCATAAACCTTCATGTGAAAGACGGCAGCTCTGTGAACAACCCTAGTTGCTGGTCCTGCTGCTGTCTGAACACCTCTGCTCTCTCTCATTAGGTAACTGTTATACGAACCCTTCTTCTCATTAGATCTCCTCTTTCTCAGAGGAAATTCGAATATTCTTTTCTGATTGATTCATTGAATCAAAGTAGGAACGTAGTAGCTTTAGCGAAGCTTATGGGTTGGATTCCACTCTTATTCAAGAGATGGAAGCCCCAATCCAAGGAAATTGGATTGGTCCAGCTACCCCCCTTAGACGAATAGGGCCTTTGCCTAGGGGCAAGCTAAAGGGTAAGGTCAACTCTTTCTTTGCTTCATCTGAGATTACAGCCCTAATAAGGCCTAGGGGCTTCTATTCAAAGCATCGGTAGCGATCCTCTTGTCCTTATCCAGAATAAGGCTACATCAAATGGCTTAGAGAAAGGTCCCTTTTTCTCGTTGGGAGTCTCCTTCTCGGCTTCAGAAGGCCCATACAGTACCAGGGAGGTTGGACTACGTTCAGGGATTTTGATTACTATTTTGTTCTAAGCCGCTAAAGGAAGAAGGATCTCTATCTCTGATCCAGTGGATGCTTGAAAGTGAGGTCAGCCGATCCGGCATTTTTTTAGTTAGGGGGGGCCGAGCGCTTTCCTTTTAGCCGTGTAACTTGGTCTATTGGTCTAGTGCTCTTCGGTGAAATGTCCTTTGTTGTCCCGGAGTTCATCCATTATAGTTGTCCCGTCGTTAAACAACTAGCCGAAAAGCAAGGACGCTAAGGATTCAAAAACCGAAAATGCTGTAGTAACCAATGGTGCTATCGTACTAGCCCCTCCCCTGCTATGCTTCCTTCCTCCCTACCGATCAGTGAGCAGCACTACTGTTTTATCAGTGGTCTTCTCTAACTTAAAAGTCTCCCAGACCCGCCTTCTGTACTTGGAAACGAGCTAACAAACGTTAGCGAGCATATAAGAGTAGTCAAGCGAGTAGATAGAGCGAGCGAGTAAGCGAGCATATGAGAGGGCATGAAATAGGTCTACCGGGACTTCTTCTTATAGATTAGATAGCTTTTAGATATATCTCAAGATAGCTTTGAACTACTTCCACGCAAGGAAAGATAGTACGTACTACCAATGTCAGGGAAAGCAGACTGAGATACCGATACCAAGCCTAGCTTGAAAAGGATAGATCACAGGTATGTGTTGAAGCATACCGAGAGAACGAGAACTGAAATGAACCATATCGAGCACTGGTCTCACTCTACAAGTTAAGTTCGATGAGCTCCTAGCGTACCTGTGCCTACTATCTACTTAGTGTGTGTGCTTAGGGAAAGCAAGTAAGCTGAGCAGTAGTGGGGTCAAGGGCGATCCCTTCCGCCTTTGAGCCTCTTCCTTCGAGGAGGAGATAGAATGGGCCTGATAGACATGCCTAAAATTGACCGATCCAGCCTGAGCCTGTCTTGTGAATCAAGTTCGAAGGAAGGAGAAGCCTATTCGTATTCATTTACGGTTCCCGTTTCATGACTAGATAATGGTCATTCTACCGAGCAAATAGCAGTTGAAAAGGCTGTAGCTGCATCAAAAGCGAAAAGAAAGGGTGGTCAATCCGATGATTCGCCCCTAGAAAGGGTGTGAGCGAGAGGCAATTCTTTATCTTTTTATCTTATCTGGGAAGGTACCAAACCAAGGGTAAGTCGGCATTTGCTTAAGATAGGGGTGTCCGCGGGTGGATCAGAATGAGTCCTGCGGTGCACCTTAAATATTGGTAAGTGGGACTCATTAGAGCGTATTGGTCTTTCAAGCACCTGGGGCTTCCTTCTTTGCCAATTCCAGTTCCGAGTCAGGTCGCACCAAGGCTTGTTGTTTTCCTAAATGCCTAAGGTTTTTGAATTCCGTATTCCTATGTCCGTGACCCAATATCCATCCAGCTTGTCAAGCTTTTTCGTTTCATCGAGTGGGCCTGCACATCACTAAAACTAAAGAGGATAAGCACCCCAACCTTAGCATCCTAAAAAGCAAAGTAAAATCCATTTTCATTTGAAGAAAATTCCTGATCTATTAAAGAAGTATCAAAAGAGTATCCTTTATTAGTACGACCACATCCATGATTCTGTCTTTGCGAAGACTGATTACTCACGGCACACACACTATATCTTCGATGATTCCCATTCCCCTTGGTTAGATTCATTCCGTTGCCGAGGAATTACCAAAATGAAGACGCGCCGGCTTCTCGCCTACTCCTACTCTTTCGACTTCTACTTTCGGCTTAACCCCTGTGCTTCCGTTCATAACTTCACCATACGGATTTTCAATGCGATAAGATCTTGTGAAGTAAGGTTTGAAGTGAGTGATCCCACTTCTGATGTAAGTGATGCTATGTGCTCTTATCTGTCTGTTCTAACTGCTGTCCGTGCCCCCCTCTTTGCTCTGGGTTTTGCTTCCGAAAAGGGTCTTAGACCCCCGCTTGGGAAAAGCATGGTTCAGGTAATGTATCTACGCGAGCCTGGTTTAGTTTCTGTCCATGACAGGCCGAAAAACTTTTTTCAATCCATATGGAGAAAAAGGGACTTAGGCAAGCAAAAAAGGAAAGCATGTGGGCCTGTGAGTTTTTACCTTAGATTTAGATAAGGTCACTTCTTTTTAGGAAGTCTCTGTAAGGCTCCAGGATAGCTTTCTTCTTTTTTTTTTGGAATGCCTGAGTCCGAATCTTTCAGGAGTCTGTGTAAGCTTAGCAGTTAAGAAAAGAGAATGCTCCTATTGTCATATATATATTGTCATATTCTCATAGGATTTCCAGTGCAAGCCCAGGGAAATCCCTTCCAATTAAAGTTCCTTAACTTAATCTTCTACTTTTTCATTCCTCTTC
>NW_026263818.1:19621-20052 GCF_000817695.3 Arachis duranensis
GAAAGAGAGCCATGTCAGCTGGCTCATGGGAGGCTGAAGATAAAGAAATGGAAGGCAATTCTTAACCTTCGACGAGCGTAGGTGACCTCTTCCGGCTTGCGGATGAAGGAGAAGATTTAGCCCTTTTATTGGCGTTAGCGGATGATGCGGATGCGATCATAGCAAGGTTCCGATCAACTCCACTCAACTCTCTTATAGCTATAGCCCTTATCTGGATCTTGGAATGCTCGCATGATTATGATTGATCATAGAAGGACTCTCCTTCGTAGACCCATTCTGTTCATAGAAAAAAAGAGTTTACTCAGTCAAGGGGAGGGGAGCTCACTGGCCTTTTAATGCGTTTTAGGCCCTTTTTTTTTGCGGATGGATGTTTTGTAAGTAGCAGCCCCCCCTTCTATTCCTAGATCTGCTATCGATCTGATTCGATTGTC
>NW_026263819.1:0-798 GCF_000817695.3 Arachis duranensis
CCCTTTTTTAATCATTCGTCTATAATCTAAATAGAGTCGCTTTTGAATCCACATCAATCGTCAAACTCTATTTTTTTTCGAATCATTTACAGATAGATAATATTAATATATATAATAATATTATATATTAATAATATAAGAAAAAAATTCAATTCAAAATTGATAAAATTCATTTTTTTTTAAAAAAAACAAACTATCGAATCGAATATGAATCTTATTCATACAATATCGAAGGAATTTGCGGTTTTTTACTTCCCTTTTAGATTTGGAAATTGTCCATTTTCAAAAAACCAAGAAGTAAAAAGGATGGGTTATTATGTATCGATTGAATCAAAAACTATTCACAATTCCATAATTGAATCAATTCAATTACATACTGGATCCAAATAAAACTTGGTTCGAAACGATAAAAGCAACGTGCGGCTTGAAAGACATAATTAGATTAGCTGTGGATTCTTCTATCCACTATTTTTTCTAGTATATGGAAATGGGAGTGCTCTTGGCTCGACATCGTTTGTTTTGTTCCACTGGAACTGGGTGTTTGGGGAACAGGAGAGGGGTTGATGATCTAAATAATACACGATGGAGTTCGAGTTGATTTTTGTTTTCTCAGGGGCAAGTATGGAAGGGTAGCGAAAATTAATAAAATAAATTAGAACAACTTATTAAGTATCTTTTTTATAGAGAAAGCGAAAAGATAAAATTTGAGCAAGGTAAACAATAGTAAATTTTGTTGGAATTGATAAAAAAAACTATTGCAAGCAAAAGTGTATTCCGGGATACAATCCTGAATTTGTA
>NW_026263819.1:3144-13904 GCF_000817695.3 Arachis duranensis
CGGTAAAATAAGAACAGCCCCGACATTCAAAGCCCCCTTTTTACCATTAGCAAGAACTTGTTTGATTTGCATATCATAAGGAATTCGAACAACCGCTTCAAATACAGTATCGGGAAGTACCGTTTGTGGAACTTCAATATCCACGGGCTTATTAGCCAAATGGCAATTGGCACATACAATACGACCTGTCGCTTCTCGCGGATTTTCATATCCCTGTTGTGCAAAAATGGGATATGCATCTGAAATAGGTGCTCGAATTAATATATATATTATGAGCGATACGGAAATGGATCGAGTAATCTCTTCCTTTATCCAAGAAATGGCATTTCTAGTTTGCATGGTCCAATCATTGATCCTGAAAATTCAATTTCTACAATAAATTTTGGTAGGTCACTGGCATAGTTAGTTCCCTATCCATGATTCGGCTATTTACTGAAAAACTATTCCTGGAATATGGGAAGAATCTCTTGGGTGGTGGCGATAAAGAAAAAGATTGGAATGTTGTTTAGCTTGCTTTTGTAAAATGTAAAAAATAAAAATAACAAACTTTCAAATTTGACCTAACCCGCGGATCTTTTTTTCAGTCATTCATTGAATGATAAATCACGACAAGTGATGGAGATACGCGATTTAAATAACGGAAAATCCAATATTTTATAATAGTATCTAAAATGACTGGAAATGTGGAAACAAGACCAGATATAATTTGATCATTCTGAGCAAATCCAAAATCTTTATAGAGAGAACCAATCATTAGTTCCCACCCATGGGTCGAATGGAATCCTATACATAAATCTGTTAATAAAAGAATGGAAAAAGCTTTTATTGTGTCACTTAAGTTATATAGGAATTCTCGAACCCATGAGTTAAGAATAAGAAGTTCTTGATTACCCAGACTGGAATAACCACTTAGAATAACAAAACTAAGTATGTTTGTCGAGAAATGCAAAATTGCATGGATACGATCCTCGTTGTGCGTCGTGATCAATTGGATGGTTTCTTTGTATATTTTGGTACGAAGATTTTGTGAACGTAGTTCCGGGTATTCCTTTAGCATTTCATCCAAGAGGAATAGTTCCTTGAATTCTATGAATTTTTTTAGAATAATCTTTTCTTGAATATCATTCAAGAAAAGATTATTCTAAAAAAATTCATAGAATTCAAGGAACTATTCCTCTTGGATGAAATGCTAAAGGAATACCCGGAACTACATTCACAAAATTTTCGTACCAAAATATACAAAGAAACCATCCAATTGATCACGACGCACAACGAGGATCGTATCCATGCAATTTTGCATTTCTCGACAAACATACTTAGTTTTGTTATTCTAAGTGGTTATTCCAGTCTGGGTAATCAAGAACTTCTTATTCTTAACTCATGGGTTCGAGAATTCCTATATAACTTAAGTGACACAATAAAAGCTTTTTCCATTCTTTTATTAACAGATTTATGTATAGGATTCCATTCGACCCATGGGTGGGAACTAATGATTGGTTCTCTCTATAAAGATTTTGGATTTGCTCAGAATGATCAAATTATATCTGGTCTTGTTTCCACATTTCCAGTCATTTTAGATACTATTATAAAATATTGGATTTTCCGTTATTTAAATCGCGTATCTCCATCACTTGTCGTGATTTATCATTCAATGAATGACTGAAAAAAAGATCCGCGGGTTAGGTCAAATTTGAAAGTTTGTTATTTTTATTTTTTACATTTTACAAAAGCAAGCTAAACAACATTCCAATCTTTTTCTTTATCGCCACCACCCAAGAGATTCTTCCCATATTCCAGGAATAGTTTTTCAGTAAATAGCCGAATCATGGATAGGGAACTAACTATGCCAGTGACCTACCAAAATTTATTGTAGAAATTGAATTTTCAGGATCAATGATTGGACCATGCAAACTAGAAATGCCATTTCTTGGATAAAGGAAGAGATTACTCGATCCATTTCCGTATCGCTCATAATATATATATTAATTCGAGCACCTATTTCAGATGCATATCCCATTTTTGCACAACAGGGATATGAAAATCCGCGAGAAGCGACAGGTCGTATTGTATGTGCCAATTGCCATTTGGCTAATAAGCCCGTGGATATTGAAGTTCCACAAACGGTACTTCCCGATACTGTATTTGAAGCGGTTGTTCGAATTCCTTATGATATGCAAATCAAACAAGTTCTTGCTAATGGTAAAAAGGGGGCTTTGAATGTCGGGGCTGTTCTTATTTTACCGGAGGGCTTTGAATTGGCCCCCCCCGATCGTATTTCACCCGAGATTAAAGAAAAGCTGGGTAATCTCTCTTTTCAAAGCTATCGTCCCACAAAAAAAAACATTCTTGTGGTAGGTCCTGTTCCCGGCCAGAAATATAGTGAAATCACCTTTCCTATCCTTTCCCCCAATCCCGCTACTGAGAGAGATGTTCACTTCTTAAAATATCCAATATATGTAGGCGGGAACAGGGGGAGGGGTCAAATTTATCCCGACGGGAGCAAGAGTAATAATACTGTGTATAATGCTACAGCAGCGGGGATAGTAAAAAAAATCATACGAAAAGAAAAGGGGGGATACGAAATAACTATAGCGGATGCATCGGATGGACGTGAAGTGATTGATATTATACCTCCAGGACCGGAACTTCTTGTTTCGGAGGGTGAATCTATCAAACTTGATCAACCATTAACGAGTAATCCTAATGTGGGTGGATTTGGTCAGGGGGATGCAGAAATAGTACTTCAAGATCCGTTACGTGTCCAAGGTCTTTTGTTCTTCTTGGCATCGATTATTTTGGCACAAATCTTCTTGGTTCTTAAAAAGAAACAATTTGAGAAGGTGCAATTGTCCGAGATGAATTTCTAATTTACAGGTCCGCGAATTTATGAACATATTAAGCCTAAGCCGGTAAAAGAACTAAATTTTAGTCGATAAATTCTGTACTGTAATTCTATTCTGTATAATCAAAAATTTAAGAAAAAGGACCGAACCTTTGATTCTTTCGAGTCTTTTTCTACCGTATTTAGAGAATTCCTTGTACTGCAGTACTAGTCAGTCATAGTATATATAGTGAAGAAGACTATTTTACTTTGCCTTTTTTCAACCCAATAAATTAGAGCAATATGATTATGTCACTGTTTTCAGATTTCAATGTCCTACAATAGAAAACAATTATTAGTTCTTTATTGTTGTAATATAAGAAAAATAGTTGGAGAATATTAAGCACAGTAGAAATCAAAATAGGGAAAACGAGATTCTAGGATTCTAGGAGAGATTTTTTTTTTATCTTTTCCTAGAGTCCGATTGTTTTTTGATTGTAGCAAAATATCGAAATAGAAAATCTTTTCTATTCTATTTATATAGAATAATACTTGTTGATTCCCTTCTTTGAGCGGAACCTTTATGAGATAAGATAAAATATCATCTTAATGAATACAGTATACCACATTATGTAGTGGACAAACAAAAGAAGGGGGGGTTGACCCAACAATAAGATTTCGAATAGAAAAAGGGAATAAAGATAGAATAGAATTAAGAATATATTACAATAGAATTAAACAGAATTCATATTATTTCCATTGCGATATCCCGAAAAAGTAAATCAAATGATTCCCCTTTTATTCTTTTTTTACTTTTCTTTCAACTTAAATTGAAAGAAATTTTCCTCTGGAAAAGACTTTTTTTAATCAAAAAATAAAGTTCATTTTTAAAAAACATTAAAAAAAATTGAAATGGACTTTTTTGAAACATTGAAAAAAGTTATCTATTGAGTCATTTATAGAATAAGAAATCTTCTTCTTATTAAGAACTCAACGGGACCCCCTCGAATTCATCAACAAAAAGAGTGGATCCCTGTTGAGTTCTTCTTACACGTTCATTTTGCAAACTCAATTCATCTGATTACTACAGGGATGAACCCAATCCGGAATATGAACCATAAAAGAAAATACCAATTAAACCGATCACAGGAATACCAGTTACAGTACCTATTATCCAAAGAGGAATCCTTCCAGTAGTATCGGCCATTTATCCCACTTTCCTCCACATTTGATCAGGTAGTCATGCTAGTGACATAAACAGTCATAGATAATTATGAAATTATATCCTTCCGAATGGGATAAGAGAATTCCGAATACGTATACGTATTTATTCCCTTTCTTCTATTAATTGAAGAAATAATTTGAAAATAAAACAGCAAGTACAAAAATGAGTAATAACCCCCAGTAGAGACTGGTACGATTCAATTCTACATTTTGTTCGTTTGGGTTTGATTGTGTCGTAGCTCTATAATTCGGATTAGGTTTATCGTTGGATGAACTGCATTGCTGATATTGATCCCAAAAAAGAAACAGGGGGTACTGCTAGTCCGTGAACAGCCAACCATCGTACTGTAAAAATTGGATAGGTCCTATCTATGGTCATTGGAGCCTCCTAAAAAGATCTACTAAATTCATCAAGTTGGTCCAAAGGATCAAAACGGCCAGTTATTAATGGAATTCCTTGGCGGTTCTCCGTAAAATTCTCGTTTGGCCGAGGGCTTCCAAAAACATCGTAAGCTAAACCCGTGCTGACAAATAACCAACCCGCAATGAATAGGGAGGGTATAGTAATGCTATGAATAATCCAGTATCGAATACTGGTAATAATATCAGCAAAAGAACGTTCTCCGGTGCTTCCAGACATGTTGAGCTCCACATATTCTTGTACAGTCAAAGGGGGATCGATTCCATAAAAGATGAGAGCAGTAAGTAGAAATTTACTGAGAATCATCCTTGTTAGATCGTCAATATTGTACCCAGGGTGTCTTTCGAGTATACCGAATCAGTATAGCTATCCTTCTTCGGACACAGCAACGAAATTAAAAGATTCGTGCTGAGATCAAGTACTAGATTCTTTCTAACTTGCTTGTTGGTTGTATCAATGCAATGTACTCAATACAAAATTCCGCAAAGTTTAAGAGTCTAATGGATCTTTATAGTATAAGATGAAGGTTCTCCACATGTTATTAATTAATATATATTCAATATTAGCTTCGGATTACAAACCGAAGATCAATTAAATTGTGACTCCCATGGACTGACTTGTATTTGTTTTTGATAATTCATGACATAGATTCTCCTATTTTATTTCTCCAATTCAATTAGATGCCAAATCCGGAAAGAGGGGTTGTGGAAGATGTTTTCTTGTTGTTACCCCCCTTTTTTTGAAGAAAGAGTTGAATTGGTTAGTTATCCAGTAACAAGTAAAAAAAATAGCAGTAATCGATACTTTCTATTTGATGACAGAAAAAAAAGACTCTTTCGTGGTTGATAGAGTTTTCTTTTTAAATAAGATATGGAAAGACAAAAAAACTGCGGAACCCGAGTTTGAGGGATGGGATCTCATATCCTTTTTCTTCTGTTGTAGTATAGTAAAGGAATGGAATCCACGACTAAATCTAATGATAAAAAAGTGAAAGGGCATTCTAAGGTAACTCGTTTTTTGTTTTAAATAAAAAAAATAGAACAAATTACATACAATAAAAAAGAGGGGGGCCCGATTTTTCCGATTTTTTTCCATAGAAATTCAAGAATTAAGTTAAACAACAAAGTTCTTTTTTATTATTATAAAAAAAATTATTTTATTAATATCTTTTTTTAATTCTTTATTTCAAATTATTAAATATTTCGAAATAGAACTGAATAAATATTCTATTTTAGAATAGAAAGAAGAAATAGAAATATTCTAGAAACTAGAAATAAAAAAATAATTTGAAATTCTTTTTGGATTATTTTACTCAACTTACGAGTTGCTCAAAAAATCTGTTGATTTTGAACCACAGGATGGATAGTTGTCATAGGTGATGAATTGATTTCTTACCGATGTCACTCTATTTTTGTTCGTCTATAATGATTGAGAAATCCACAAATCTCAATTGTATTTCTCAAATGGTATTTTTTTCTTCTTCTCCTATTCGATTGTATTTCCTTGGAAACTTAGGGAAGTGCTTTGTAAACATACGTATAAAAAGAACTTATTTCATTTAGCTTCTTTATGCCCACTATAACTAGTTATTTCGGTTTTCTACTAGCGGCTTTTAGTATAACCTCAGCTCTTTTTATCAGTCTGAGTAAGATACGACTTATTTGATTTTCAAATTGGAATTGAATTAGAGATTTTCTAATACTACTAGATATTCTTGAGTTCTTTATCATGTTAATTTCCAATTCTTGATCATTGAGATTCGTGGTCAATACAGATTAATTAATATTTAGTTTAAGTATAAAGGATATATATTACCTCCCCTTTTCCTTCCCTTTCAAACAAAAAAGAATGATTGAAGTTTTTCTATTTGGAATTGTGTTAGGACTAATCCCTATTACTTTGGCTGGATTATTCCTAACTGCATATTTACAATACCGACGTGGTGATCAATTGGACCTTTGATTAATTAACATCTCGTTTGTTTAGTGATGTTTATTGACCTCCTATTTCTTTTCTTTGTTTTAACCACAATCCCCAGGAGGTCAAATTCAGCCTTTAAACTACTGTTTAATTATTTCATTGTCATTCTCCAATATAACAAGAATGGAATCACGCTCTGTAGGATTTGAACCTACGACATCGGGTTTTGGAGACCCACGTTCTACCGAACTGAACTAAGAGCGCTTATTATTTATTTTTTTTTAATAACATAATAATATTATATTATTAAAATATTATTAAATTTTAAGTGACCCCAATACATCTTGCTTGCATATACCATATGCTATATATAAATATTGATATATATGTATCTCCAATTTGAATCAGTCTCAATTGATCCCTTGTTACTTCTCCTACGATAAGTATTAGTTCGAGATAGGGATGACAGGATTTGAACCCGTGACATTTTGTACCCAAAACAAACGCGCTACCAAGCTGCGCTACATCCCTTTCAATTGGTTTCCTGTGTCATTGTAAAGAATCTTTGTCTTGTTTTCCACATTTTCTCCGTTGTATATATATTATATAATATATAATAATATATAATATAATTAAGAATATAAAAATTCTTATATTCTAATCAGAAAAATTTTAATATAATAATCAAAGAAAGACTTCTTAAGTTAATAAATAATTTAAATAATAATAAATAGGAAATTTCCCTAACATGGAAATCTATTTCATTTTTATGGAATGTTCGGGCAGAAATAGACCCCTTTTTATTAGTTATTAGAAAACAAAAAAGCTATCGAATGAATCGTTGTACATTTCAAATTTGAATTAAGAATTCGGCAGAAAATCCAAGTGGTTATTAACAAAATAACTATTTTTTGATAGTCCTATATAAAATTATGTATTAGAAATTGAAATAAAGAAAAAGGGAGGATTAAAAATGCGAGATCTTAAAACATATCTCTCCGTGGCACCAGTGGTAAGTACTCTATGGTTCGGAGCTTTAGCGGGTCTATTGATCGAAATCAATCGTTTTTTTCCGGATGCATTGATATTCCCCTTTTTTAATTATAGTTACTGTCGCAGGAAGCGGTGAAGAGGATTCGAAATCGAAAAAAATATCGAAAATTCCTCCTATTTTTTTTTAGAATTCGAATCGAATAGAATAAGTTAGAAAAGAGAAAGAATAAAAGAAAAGGTGGATTTGTCCTTCGCGAAACTCGAAATCTGGTACAGGCTTCAATGGAATTGAATGAATAATTCAATTCCATTCTTAATATTAAGAGAGTAAGACCGGAAATGGAAATAGAATAGTTAGGTTGGGGGCAACAATATCATTTAAGATACTTAAATGAAAACCAAAATACTGTACTGCGATTCGAAAAATTGTTTGAAATCCTTGTTTTGTTTGTATTACCTCAATTTTCCGGTAATATATTAATTGAAACGAAATTGGATTTAGAATTATAAATTTTCATTTCTTTGTCATTCCTTTCTTCGTCGAATACAAAAATAGATAAGTGAATCCAAAATCAAAAGAAAAGGAGGTTCATGGCCAAGGGTAAAGATATCCGAGTAAGGGTTATTTTGGAATGTACCTGTTGTGCTCAAAAGAGTGTTAATAAGGAATCGACGGGTATTTCCAGATATATTACTCAAAAGAATCGACACAATACGCCCAGTCGATTAGAATTAAGAAAATTCTGTTCTTGTTGTTGCAAACATACGATTCATGCAGAGATAAAGAAATAGAAAGCAGAGATAAAGAAATAGAAAAAAGGATTGTTTGTGTGTCACCTTGCCAAACAAAGAATATGAAGAATGATACATATTCTAATATTTATATAGATGCATTTTCTAATTTATATATAATCTAATTTAGATTATATATAACATAATAGATAAAATAAATTTCATTGTATAAGTATACATAAAAAAACCCTTTTGTTAAGAAATAGAATTCTCGGGATAGGAATAAACAAATCATGGATAAATCTAAGCGACTCTTTCTTAAACCCAAACGATCTTTTCGTAGGCGTTTGCCCCCGATCCAATCGGGGGATCGAATTGATTATAAAAACATGAGTTTAATTAGTCGATTTATTAGTGAACAAGGAAAAATATTATCTAGACGGGTGAATAGATTGACCTTAAAACAACAACGATTAATTACGATTGCTATAAAACAAGCTCGTATTTTATCTTCGTTACCCTTTCTTAATAATGAAAAAAAGATTCTTAATAATGAAAAAAAATTTGAAAAAATTGAGTCAACCGCTAGAACTACTACTACCGGTTAAAAAAAAATTAGAGATATTGTTCAAGTAAATTCAAATTGGAATTGAAACACAAATCAAATGTGGATTGATGTTTTGTTCGAAAACGAAAACTATGACAATCAAATTTTGATTGTTGTCTTGTAAGAAAAAAGATAATCTATAACGAAGAATCAATCTTTTTTTTTATTGAGCCGTGCTTGTTCATTTTGATGACTTTATCATATGAATTCTATTTTATCATACAAATCCCTACTCTACTACCTTCCCGGAGTTCATTCTCCGGGGAATTCTTATTTTATGTTATGATTTCGTTGGCAATCATAAGAAGGCAATTCCCCTTTAAGATACCCATTTGTGCTACTATTTTACGATTAAGAAGCAATTGCCCCTTGTACATATTATACAATAAATTACTATACCTATTGTATTGTTTTTTTTTATTCTTACCAATTATTGCATTTATTCGATGGATCCACAAACCACGAAACCCCCTTTTTTTCCTATCTCTATCCCTATTAGCCGAAACCAACGCTTTGATTTTCTGTTGACTAATAGTTCGAGTAAGTCTTGAATGAGCCCCCCGAAAGCTTGATGTAAATAAACGAATTTTTGTCCTACGTTTCCGAGCTATATATCCTCGTTTAATTCTGGTCATTGAGTAAATGATACTTTGATGAATAACAATTCGATTTTTTTCTTTCAGTTATTCTTTTTTCCTGCCCAGTCTATTAATAACAAAAATGGATTCTTCCAATGTATAAAGTAAGAATTTCAATGGCTTTTGCTACTATAACCTTCCTGACCACCATTTTTTGCTTTTTATTTTAAAGCGTTTAACCTATCCATATGAAAGTGTATTGAATTGAGAAAAAACATAGTAAATAAAATAGAAATAGATAAAGAAATGGTGGGTTCCATCGTTTCTATGATTACTTTTTAAACGGCGAGATCCTCTCTATACACCGGAGCCCCTTCCCGGATTTCATTCATATTATTAACTTGTAAAGTTCACACTCTTTGGCTCTACCCATGAAATATCCAGTAAAATAGGTCTTTCACAACGAAATCTAGCTATAAAGTAACGGTATTTAAGTATGCATATTAGCTGGGTAGCTGACCCTCGTAGTCCGTTCTTTCAAAAAGCAAAATAAGAGCATAATTTTTCCGCTATTTATTGAAAATAAAGGATTTCCCCCGCTTAATAGGTAAGCATTTGCTACCAATGGGGAAATTTGTCTCATCTTAAATTGTAAATTGAGGTGATTGGATTTCTACCAACCAAAAAACCATAAATTTGATACACAATAGAAGAATATATATAGATATCATTTTTTTTATTATCCATTTCTAAATTTTATAGATTTTTTTCAGTTAAGATAGTGAAGGGAAGAGCTCCATTCACTATCTTAACCGATACATCGATACTGGAAAATCTTTTTTCCTTTTTTTTTGTCTTAGTCTATGATCTGAACGAGTCGCACATACACCCTAATACAGGTTCCTCAGCGCTGAGGACATCCCCGAAGAGCGGGGGATTTTGTGACATTTCGGATTGGCTGTCTTGTGTTTCTAATAAGTTGTTTCATAGTTGGCATGGTGAGTCGTATACATACTGAGTTGGTTTAGATCAATCTTAACCCGATGTTTAAAAATCAGTTATAAATTAATTAATAGAAATTTTTTATATAAATATTATAAGTTATAAGAAATCCGATAAGATAATAAGAAGATTAGATGAAAAAAAAAAAAAAATAGAAAATCGTGCATTTGCGCGGAATCATTGCTGCTAATTCGCAACCGCGACAAGATCAACAATTCCGTGGGCTTGAGCTTCTGCTGCTGACATAAAAGCATCCCTTTCCATGTCTTCGGATACAAGCCATACAGGTTTGCCCGTTCTTTGTACATAAACTCTTGTGATAGTTTCGCGCAGCTTTAGTAGTTCTTCTGCTTCCAGGATAAATTCTCCCGTTTGTGCTTCATAAAAAGAACTAGCGGGTTGATGGATCATTACCCTAATGATATAACAAAATACTGGTTTCCTCTCTGCCGCACGATAAGG
>NW_026263819.1:14678-20051 GCF_000817695.3 Arachis duranensis
TAAAATATTATTTTTATATTATTTTTTAAACTGTTATATTGATCTTTTCTCTAAGATAATAAAAAAAATAATTTTTGATGAAAATAATTTGTTTAATCATTAATTAAATAATAAAGTACTAATAAATTATAAATTAAAAAAATAAAAATATTATAAAAAATACAGTAAGAAAATTGGATTTTATTATTTTAAATTTGTATTATTAATTTTAATAATATATTTATTTTTTAAATAATTTATGTATGATAAAAAATATGTTTACTTGGTTAGAGTACAAATTTTATTATTATATATTTATATGTTTATGATTTTAAATATACTTTTAAGTATTTTAAATAGATTTATTTTATTATATTATAGTTTACATATGAATATATATTCCATCATGTAATTAAATAAATATATATTTTTTTAATAAAAAAATTTAATAACTGAACTAACCATTAATGATGTTGATGTTGGTAAAGAGTGATTCATGGGTCATGGCAAAAAAAGGGATTGAGTGAGAGGAAAAGAGATAGAAATGAAGTGGGCGCTGTCTATACTGGGAAGAACGAAAAAGTTACGAGCCATGAGAATTCAATGACCCGTTAAAGAATGATGCACTGTGAAAAGAGATTGCGTGAGAACGTGTTTCAATTAACGGGGTAGAATTTTAATATTTTAAAAAATTATACAATTACCCATCTAAAATAATAAATTACAAAATAACCCAACTATAGTTAAGATAATGACCAATTAAAGTGTGACACATCATGAAAGGTAACTTACATGTTATTTCAGAGTGGGTTGGATAGAATTCACCATATAAATTATAATTTATTGATATAGAATTATAGATTATGTTCTTATTATTTGAGCCAGCTCGTGAGCTTTCAGTGGGCCAAGTTTGAGCTTAAGAAATAGACTCGATTATTAATGAGTCGAGCCGTGAGCCAAGCTCAATTTTCGTGAGCCGAGTTTGAACTTGGTCTAACTTTACTCAACTCAGTTCACTTCCCGCCCTAGTTCCCACTCTTTGAATTCTCGAGACACTTTACCTTCATTCTATATTTAATAGTGCAATAACATGATTTTGTTGCTTGTTAGCTTTGATACACGGGAGTGCTTGACGCTTCTACGCCTTGAAATTATTCTCATCCAATTTAATTGTTGCTGGAAAATTTGCTATTGAAGTTATTGAAATTGCTGATTGTAGTTGAAAAGCTTGATTCGCCTAATTCTGCCAAGCGGAAAAAGTTGAGTGTTTCATGGATCAAAACCGAAGTTCTGATACGATACCATGTAAGGTATCAATAACTTGGTTCTTAGAAAAAGAAAAAGAAAGATAGAGAGAAAAAGAAGAGAGAGCATAAAGAAAATAACGAGTATTCTACATTGTGATTACCATTAAAAAGTTGGCTACAAGATGTTACGAGGTTGATATTTATAGTAGCTGAAATAAGTGTAGAGAATGTGATGGTATAAATTGGCTAGAGATATAACTAAGACTGAGGTGGCATAATAACTTGCTGATTAGGAAAAGTTCTATATTCACTACACTAGCAGTTGCATCATATATGGGGTAAGATTAATGAAACTTCATAATCTTTGTATATTTTAGGGGAAAAAATGTCCATGCCATTTTCTTTAGCTAGTGTTGGGTTTAGTCAATGATTCCTTGCTAGTCATTCTGAAATTAAATAACTTCGGAAGTTTGTTCATGATGTTTGGTAGCAAACTATTAGCACTGTATATTTCAAAGATTGTGTTGTCTTTGTTTCAGCATTCAACTTTCAAATTAAAATTTAGATTATTATTCTGATTCTTTCATGTTTAATATCTTTTCTTTGAATAAATAATATAATAAATTAATTATATTAGATATTCTATATTTATATTAATTCTCAAAGGATAAGTGGTTCTTGTTCAATTCAAATCATTCAAAATCTTTTTTTTTATCTTTTATTTTTAGTTTTTAGAAATATAGAAATTCTATTTAGAGTTATATTTTTATATTATAAATATAAAAATATTAAATACATAATGCAAATTATTTGCGTCCAATAGGATTTGAACCTATACCAAAGGTTTAGAAGACCTCTGTCCTATCCATTAGACAATGGACGCTTTTCTTTTTTTCTTCTAACTTTTCACTAAATTCAATTTAGTGAAAAGTTAGAAGAAAAAATGGAATAATATCTACAAATACTAATATATAATATATAGATATATATACTATATATATAAATATATATAATATAATGAATATTATATTCAATAATCTTGAATTCAAATTGGAAAATTGAATATTGTATTAATTGATAAAATTGAATAAAATAACTAAAAACAAAATACAGAAATGATAAAAAATTTACTAAAAAAATGTATTTATTTTATTCCACATTTTATTCTAATCTAAAAAAAAGAGAAAGATTCTAATCTAATATCTAATATAGAAATAAGATAAAAGCGGGAAGCGGGAATCGAACCCGCATCGTTAGCTTGGAAGGCTAGGGGTTATAGTCGACGTTTATTTATCTTTTTTTTTTTTTAACGTCTCTAATTCAAAACCGAACGTGAAACTTTTGTTTCATTCGGCTCCTTTACGGAAGGGATTCAGAAAAGAAGAAATATGGAACACGGGAAAAAGATTCCGCTAACCCATAACATCTATGTCAGCCTTTCTGTATGAATACATTGAAAACGCCTTGCTTTTTAGATGATCCCTATAGAATAGAAAAGGAGTATTTTTACAAATATACGTTTGTTTTTTCTAGTTACTTCGTTCTCTATTTCTATTTGAAAGAATCTTTAGGAAAAGAATCAAATTTCCATCGAGCTAAAAAAAGGATATCGATGTCTCTAGTAAACTAGAGTAATCGTTTAATAGCTATTGTGCCTCAACCTCTCTTAGACTACAAAAAAGCAAAAAAGAGGAAGATTTAGTTACGATTAGAAAAAAAAAACTTTCTATAGTTTTTCCCATGGATCCTTTATCCAATACTCAAAAAAAATTGGACTTTTGATCCAATTTTAAAAACTTATGTTTCATAATGTTAGAATTCAATTTGTCAATTGAGAATTGATTCTTCTTAGATACAAATTACGATAATTTAGATTATTCCTTGAATTTTTCATTGAGAGGAATAAAGGATTCAAAATCCCTTTAAGTAAGAAATAAAGTTCTTGATCGAGATATGAATCAAAGGAGGGCGGGATCCCTTAACTTTTAAGGGGTCCGTAGAACGAATCGCACTTTTACCACTAAACTATACCCGCTGCTGCTACAATGCTATTATTACACATAATTGGACCTTTTGTCGAACCGGAGACTGGGTCTATATATATAGAAACATACGTTTCTACAAATTAGAGCGTTCTCGTGTGTCGTAAGGGGACCAACCCCCCTAATCAATTAAAAAGGGGGGCAAATCTCATTTTTTTTTAATTCAAATAAATCAGAGTTATCTGGGATTCCTGGAAACAGTCCCAGAGCCCGGCTAGACCCTGGCTGGGCTCTGGCTGTAGCAAAAAAAAAAATAAATAAACCACAAAAAATGGAATGAGAATAAAAAAAGAGATATAATAAATAAAAGAAATATTATTCTAATATAAACATTAATAGAAATCTAAACATAGAATGAAATTATCAAATAATTTAGATAATGAATATAAAGAATATGAAAAATCTAATAAAATAATAATGATATACTATAGAAATAATAATGATATACTATAGAAAAGTATATGTATCTTATCTGGAAGGTTCTATATCTATAATGTTCGTTATAATACTGAATAGAAATCCAATCCATTATAAATAGAAAAAGAATATATAAGATCTAAACAAAAAAGTCTTTTTTCAACCCCTACTTTGTTTGGTTATGCAATCTAACATAAACAATATATATAGATATCGCAATTGGGGAGAGATGGCTGAGTGGACTAAAGCGTCGGATTGCTAATCCGTTGTACGAATTTTTGTACCGAGGGTTCGAATCCCTCTCTTTCCGTTTCCGCCCGTGAGTTAGTATTTTTTTCTTTTGAATTTTCTATGTTTGATTTTGATAGTTACCAGTTAAAGATGTAAAATAGATAAAATCCTAAAAGTTTTTAAAAATCTAGCACAAACAAGGAAAACATAGAAAACTCAAAATATTTTTTTTATTCTTCACGTCCTGGATTACGTCCCGGATCATTAGATAGGAATCCGAAGATGAAAAGAGAAACAAAGAATATCACTACCGTGTAAACAAATAGTTTTAGAGTAAGCATTCAAAAATCTCCAAGATAATTAAAAAAAAACGACAGAAACAGAGAAAGGGGGTTTCTCTTATATAACACAACACATTATGTTTCTTTTGATACAAAATTTCTAAGAAATTAAGTGATTTTAAGTGATTTCAAAGAAATAGAAAAATTCCGAAATTTCTTTGTATTTGTATGTAGTAAAAGCGCTTTCTTTTTATTTTTTTTTTATTATGATTAACGATATACTATTATCAACATTTGTATCACAATCTTTTTTTCATATCCACAACTCGGATACTGATGGTACACTCAAATCTAATACAAATCGAATAATAAAAGGATTTGTCAGTGGAAAAAACGTAAGAATGAGGAAACAATGAGATGGTCCTGATTTTTCTTGTCTATCAAAAAATCTCAATATTTGAATCGAGGATTCACACAGTAAGACTTATCTGATCTTTTAAATTTTTGAAATGTTCTAATTTTTAGTTGCGAATAAATTCCGAATTTTTTTAGGATATTTATTCCAATTGACTATTTCATCGAAAACTTACAGCAGCTTGCCAAACAAAAGCTAAAAGAAAAAAGAGTAAGGGTATTACTGGCATAATATCTACAATTGGATTCAAAAAAGCATAGGCTTCGGGTAATTTTGCCAACAGAAAACTACTTGAATAAAGAGCGGAGTTAATATGAATACAGACCAAACTAAAGATATTAAGCATAACAAACATTTTGTTCTTTAAAATTTGTACAATCTTTATTTATTGTCAAAATCTTTATTGTATATTTTTGTACATATAAAATATATATATTCTAATATATTAATAAAATATAATATTAGAATTATTAAAATAGAAAATATTGCTTTTTATGAATATATATAATATTTTATATATTAAATTATGAATATATTTAATAAAATTAAATGAAATAAATATATATTATAGATAATATATATAATAATAATTAAAATTAGGAAAAATAAAAAAAATCAAATACAACTTCCAAAATCCTTATTTTATTTGAACTTATCTAGTTCAAAATCCTTCCAGTCTGAAAAAAAAAAGAGGAAATGAGACTTTCATACAATATCTTAATTGAATTCTATGTAATGATCAATAATTTCAGTTTTATTCT
>NW_026263820.1:19595-20048 GCF_000817695.3 Arachis duranensis
AACGTTGGCCTCCCGGGAGCCCCTGGCTCGCGGTTGGTTCAAAGAGACGGGCTCTTGGTGGGGAGCGGCACCGCGGCAGATGGTGGTCGAGAACAACCCTCGTGGCCAGTCGCGCGCGCCTCTCCCCCGGTTCAAGGCACGGCGACCCGCGGGCGACGTGGATCGTCCCGAGCGCGACCTCAGGTCAGGCGGGGCTACCCGCTGAGTTTAAGCATATCAATAAGCGGAGGAAAAGAAACTAACGAGGATTCCCCTAGTAACGGCGAGCGAACCGGGAAGAGCCCAGCATGAGAATCGGTCGCCCCTGGCGTCTGAATTGTAGTCTGGAGAAGCGTCCTCAGTGGCGGACCGGGCCCAAGTCCCCTGGAAGGTGGCGCCAGAGAGGGGGAGAGCCCCGTTGTGCCCGGACCCTGTCGCACCACGAGGCGCTGTCTGCGAGTCGGGTTGTTTGGG
>NW_026263821.1:5739-6525 GCF_000817695.3 Arachis duranensis
GCTCTACAGCATCTCCATCCGCTTATCTGAAGTTCCTACCAATGAATCTGCATAAGTATCTTTATCCCTTTCATTATTTCTTTTTATTATTAATTATTCAAAAACCCATAAAACTATTTTAATCTGCCTAACTGAGGTTCGCAAGGTGACCATAGCTTGCTTCATACCAACAATCTCTGTGGATTCGACCCTTACTCACGTAAGGTTATTACTTGGACGACCCAGTACACTTGCTGGTTAGTTGAACGGAGTTGTGAAAATAAACAGTGCCCTAAGAGTAAATAAATGCTAAAGCTCAAAAGATAGAAATCACAATTTCGTCCACCAAGTTTTTGGCGCCGTTGCCGGGGATTGTTTGAGTATGGACAACTGACGGTTCATCTTGTTGCTCAGATTAGGTAATTTTCTTTTCAAAAACTTTTTCAAAATTTTTTCTTTTCTTTTTCGTTTTCTCCAACTTTATTTTCGAAAAAATTAATAAAAATACAAAAAAATTAGAAAATCATAAAAATCAAAAATATTTTGTGTTCTTGTTTGAGTCTTGTGTTAATTTTTAAGTTTGGTGTCAATTGCATGTTTTTAAAATTTTTCTTGCATTTTTTCGAAAATCTCATGCATTCATAGTGTTCTTCATGATCTTCAAGTTGTTCTTGACAAGTCTTCTTATTTGATCTTGATGAATTCTTGTTTAGTGTTGTTTGTTGTTTTTCATGTGCATTTTTGCATTCATATTTTTCATGCATTAAAAAATTTCTAAGTTTGGTGTCTTGCATGTTTTCTTTGCAT
>NW_026263821.1:6696-8957 GCF_000817695.3 Arachis duranensis
ATGCATTGAGTGTTTTTGTTGTTTTTCTCTTTCATAATTAAAAATTCAAAAAAATCAAAAAAAAATATCTTTTCCTTATTTTCCTCCAAATTTTCGAAATTTTGGGTTGACTTGGTCAAAAATTTTTAAAATTAGTTGTTTCTTACAAGTCAAGTCAAAATTTCAATTTTAAAAATCTTATCTTTTCAAAATCTTTTTCAAAAATCATATCTTTTTCATTTTTTTCGAAAATTTCAAAATCTTTTTCAAAATATTTTCAAAAATCTTTTTCTTATCTTTATATCAAATTTTCGAAAATTAGCTAACAATTAATGTGATTGGTTCAAAAATTTGAAGTTTGTTACTTTCTTGTTAAGAAAGGTTCAATCTTTAAGTTCTAGAATCTTATCTTGTAGTTTCTTGTTAGTTAAGTAATTTTTAAAATTAAATCTTTTTCAAATAGTTTCTTGTTAGTTAAGTAATTTTAAAAATTAAATCTTTTTCAAAATATCTTTTTCAATTATATCTTTTTATTTTTTTTATCTTATCTTTTTTCAAAAATTTTATCTTTTTCAAAATTTGATTTCAAAATATCTCATCTAACTTCTTATCTTCTTATCTTTTTAAAATTTTGATTTCAAATCTTTTTCAATCAACTAACTAACTCTTTGTTTGTTTCTTATCTTTTTCAAAACCACCTAACTACTTTTCCCTCTTCTATTTTCGAAAAATATCTCATCCCTTTTTCAAAACTTCTTTTTAATTAATTGTTTCAAATTTTAATTTCAATTACATTTATCTCTAATTTTCGAAAATCACTAACTCTTCTTCAAAAATTATTTTCGAAATTTCTCTTCTCTTCTCTTCTTCTATTTAATTATTTAATTACTAACACTTCTCTTCACCTCTCTTCATCTAAAAATCCGAATTCTTCTTCATCCTTCTACCCCTTCTTCTTCTACTAACATAAAGGAATCTCTATACTGTAACATAGAGGATTCCTCTTTCTTTTCTTGTTTTCTTCTCTTTCATATGAGCAGGAACAGGGAAAAGGGCACTCTTGTTGAAGTTGATCCTGAACCTGAAAGGACTATGAAGAGAAAATTAAGAGAAGCTAAATTACAACAATCCAGAAACAACCTTTCAGAAATTTTCGAACAAGAGAAGGAGATGGCAGCCGAGAATAATAATAATAATAATGCAAGGAGAATGCTTGGTGACTTCACAAAGCCAACGTCCAAGTTTGATGGAAGAAGCATCTCCATTCCTGCCATTGGAGCCAATAACTTTGAGCTTAAGCCTCAACTAGTTGCTTTAATGCAACAAAACTGCAAGTTTTATGGACTTCCATCTGAAGATCCTTATCAGTTTTTAACTGATTTCTTGCAGATCTGTGAGACTGTAAAGACGAATGGAGTTGATCCTGAAGTCTACAGACTCATGCTTTTCCCTTTTGCTGTAAGAGACAGAGCTAGAATATGGTTGGATTCACAACCTAAGGACAGCCTGGACTCATGGGATAAGCTTGTCACTGCTTTCTTAGATAAGTTCTTCCCTCCTCAAAAGCTGAGCAAGCTGAGAGTGGATGTTCAAACCTTCAAACAAAAAGATGGTGAATCCCTCTATAAAGCTTGGAAAAGATACAAGCAGCTGACCAAGAGATGTCCATCTGACATGTTTTCAGAATGGACCCTATTAGATATATTCTATTATGGTCTCTCTGAATTTTCGAAATCATCCAAATTTCTCCTGGAAGGATCAACAAAAGCCTCAACAAGGCTTTAACAATGGTGGACGCAATAGGCTGAATAATAGTAAGCCATATCCATCATCTTCTCAGCAACAGACAGAGAACTCTGAACAAAATAATTCTAATTTAGCTAATATAGTCTCTGATCTGTCAAAGGCCACTTTCAGTTTCATAAATGAAACAAGATCCTCTATCAGAAATATGGAGGCACAAGTGGGCCAGCTGAGTAAGAAAGTTATTGAAACTCCTCCCAGTACTCTCCCAAGCAATACAGAAGAAAATCCAAAAGGAGAGTGCAAGGCCATTGATTTAATCAAAGTGGCCGAATGCACTAGGGAGGAGGAGGACGAAAATCCTAGTGAGGAAGACCTCCTGGGATGTCTCCCAAGCAAGAAGGAGTTTCCTATTAAGGATCCTGAGGAATCTGAGGCTCATTTAGAGACCATAGAAATTCCATTAAATCTCCTTCTGCCATTCATGAGCTCTGAAGAATATTCATCCTCTGAAGAGGATGAAGATGTGACTGGTGAGC
>NW_026263821.1:9239-11706 GCF_000817695.3 Arachis duranensis
ATGCCACTCTCTGTAATGGAGAAGCTGGGGATCATTGAGGTACAACCTGCCTTGTTCTCATTACAATTGGCAGACAAGTCAATGAGACAAGCCTATGGAATAGTAGAGGACGTGCTAGTGAAGGTTGAAGGCCTTTACATCCCTGCTGATTTCATAATCCTAGATACTAGGAAGGAAGATGATGAATGCATCATCCTAGGAAGACCTTTCCTAGCCACAGCAGAAGCTGTAATAGATGTCAACAGAGGAGAGTTAGTCCTTCAATTAAATGGGGAATACCTTGTGTTTCAAGCACATGGTCATCCCTCTGTGACAAAAGAGAGTAAGCATGAAGAGCTTCTCTCAGTTCAAGGTCAAGAAGGGCCCACACAGTCAAACTCTAAGCTTGGTGTTGTGAGGCCACAACCAAACTCTAAGTTTGGTGTTCAAATTCCATATCCAAACTCTAAGTTTGGTGTGGAGACAACACACTAAATTGACCTGATCATCTTGTGGTTCCATAAGAACCACTGTCAAGCTATTGACATTAAAGAAGCGCTTGTTGGGAGGCAACCCAATTTTATTTATCTAATTTTATTTTATTTTGTTTTGGTGTTATTTTTGTGTTGAATTAGGTATATGATCATGAGGAGTCACGAAAAAAATCAAAGAAATTAAAAACAGAGTCAAAAACAGAAGAAAAAAATTTTCACCCTGGGGGACGCACGGGCTGGTGTTCAACGCCCAGAAGATGCATCTGGCTGGCGTTCAACGCCAGAACAGAGCATCTTTCTGGCGCTGAACGCCCAAAACAAGCTACACCCTGGCGTTTAACGCCAAGATGCGCACACAGAGGACAATCTGGCGCTGAACGCCAGAAACAAGCTTGAAACTGGCGTTCAACGCCAGAAACAAGCATCACATGGGCGTTTAACGCCCAGAACATGCACCAATGGGCGTTTGAACACCAGAATGATGCATGAAGCCAATTTACACGCCTATAGGGTGAAGGAATGGTATTTCTTTTTACCTCAGGATCTGTGGACCCCACAGGATCCCCACCTCAGGATTTGTGGACCCCACAGGATCCCCACCTACCTTTTCTTTTAATCCTAATCACACTCTCCTAATCCAAATCTCATTTTCAATGTCACACTTCCCAAAAACCTTCACCAATCACCTCAACCCCTCTTCCCAATTTCCCCATGCACCATTCACATCAACCTCCCCTTCCCCATAAACCCCACCTACCCTCATAAAATTCAAATTCAATTTCCCACCCATTCCCACCCAAAATGGCCGAAACCCAACCCCCCTCACCATCAATGGCACCCAAGACCGGAGTTTCCTCAAGAAAAGGAAAAGGGAAGGCAAAAGCTTCCACTTCCGAGTCATGGGAGAAGGAGAGATTCATCTCCAAGAGCCACCAAGACCACTTCTATGATGTTGTGGCAAAGAAGAGGGTGATCCCTGAGGTCCCCTTCATGCTCAAAAAGAATGAGTATCCGGAAATCCGACATGAAATCCAAAGAAGAGGTTGGGAAGTCCTAGCCAACCCCATGCAACAAGTCGGAATATTGATGGTCCAAGAGTTCTATGTCAATGCATGGATCACTAGGAACCATGATCAAAGTATGAACCCGAATCCAAAGAACTATATCACAATGGTTCGGGGGAAATACTTAGATTTTAGTCCGGAAAATGTGAGGTTGGCGTTTCATTTACCCATGATGCAAGGTGATGAACGCCCCTACACAAGGAGGGTCAACTTCAATAAAAGGTTGGACCAAGTCCTAATGGACATTTGTGTGGAAGGCGCCCAATGGAGAGTAGACTCCAAAGGCAAACCAGTCCAACTAAGAAGACTGGACCTCAAGCCTGTAGCTAGAGGATGGCTGGAGTTCATCCAAAGATCCATCATCCCTACAAGCAACCGATCTGAAGTTACTGTGGATCGGGCAATCATGAGTCATAGCATCATGATTGGAGAGGAAGTAGAGGTTCATGAAGTCATAGCCAATGAACTCTACAAAATAGCTGACAAGCCTTCATACATGGCACGGCTAGCCTTCCCCCACCTCATATGCCATCTATGTTATTCAGCCGGAGTTATCATAGATGGAGATGTCTCCATTGAAGAAGACAAGCCCATCACCAAGAAAAGGATGGAACAAACAAGAGAAGTTCCTCACGGCCCTCAAGAAGAACATGAGGAAGTTCATCATCAACAAATGCCTCAAGAAATGCACTTTCCTCCCAACAACTATTGGGAGCAACTTAGTACCTCTTTGGAAGACTTGAGCCATAATGTTGAACAATTAAGGGTGGAACACCATGAACACACCCTCACTCTCCAAGAAATAAGAGAAGATCAAAGAGCAATGAGAGAGGAGCAACAAAGGCAAGGAAGGGACATAGAAGAATTGAAGAACATCATTGGTCCTTCAAGAAAAAGACGCCACTAGAGGTGGATTCATTCCTTGCTCTT
>NW_026263821.1:11753-11976 GCF_000817695.3 Arachis duranensis
TTTTCGGTTTTTAATTATTGTGTTTATCTATGTTTTGTGTCTCTACTTCATGATCATTAGTATGTAACCATGCCTTAAAGCTATGAATAAAAGCCATTAGTCCTTCACCTCTCTTAAAAAAAAATGTTTTAATTCAAAAGATCAAGAAGTACATAATTTTCGAAATTATTAGTGAATTTAATTTAATTATATTGATGTGGTGGCAATAATTTTTGTTTTCTGA
>NW_026263821.1:14220-19498 GCF_000817695.3 Arachis duranensis
GTGCTTCATACCAACAATCTCTGTGGATTCGACCCTTACTCACGTAAGGTTTATTACTTGGACAACCCAGTACACTTGCTGGTTAGTTGAACGGAGTTGTGAGAATAAACAGTGCCCTAAGAGTAAATATATGCTAAAGCTCAAAAAGATAGAAATCACAATTTCGTCCACCAGCGGGGGACCCCGACGGCACACCACAACCACAACGGGCTTGCTAGTGTGCCTAGGGGATGGCAAGGCATCGTGCATCTTGCTGGCATTGCGCCCAGCAAGCCTTTGGGCAACTCGAGTTTCGGCAGCACGACACCCCTCCCCCCGATAATAGGCTGCCGAGCCATTACCAAAGTGCCACGGATAGACATCCTTTTTCGTGAGGAGACATACTCAAGGAAACTACTCTAGATGAGGAGACATACTCAAGGAAACTGCTCTAGAGGTCGAATTTTGACGCCGTTTTTTGCGACAATCTCTAGAAAAATAAGATCTTTCCATCCACCAAATTTGGTGAATTTACACTATGTGGATTTTTTTTGCCGATTTTTTTCCCACCCGAAAAGCAGGAAAGTCAAAAAAATGAAAAACGCAGCAAAAGTGCGATTTTTGACCTGGATTTTTTTGTGCAGCCTTTAAATAATATTATAAAGGTTCCCTCAAAATTTCAGGAAAATTGCACGAGCCAATTGTGAGATATGAAAATTTGCACCCTCCGTTGCAACGGTCGGTGCCTCCGTTGCAACGGCCGGTGCCTCCGATGCAACGCTCCCAGCCAACGATGCTCAAACCCAGCCTCCGTTGCAACGCTCCCAGCATCCGTTGCACCGCGCCCAGCATCCGTTGCAACGGCCCCCAGCCAACGTTGCAATGCGACCTGCCTCCGTTGCAACGGCGGGTGCCTCCGATGCAACGCTCCCAGCCAACGATGCACCGCGCCCAGCAATCGTTGCAACGCGCCCAGCGTCCGTTGCACCGCGCCCAGCATCCGTTGCAACGGCGGGTGCCTCCGATGCAACGCTCCCAGCCAACGATGCACCGCGCCCAGCATGCGTTGCAACGCGCCCAGCGTCCGTTGCACCGCGCCCAGCATCCGTTGCAACGGCGGGTGCCTCCGATGCAACGCTCCCAGCCAACGATGCACCGCGCCCAGCATGCGTTGCAACGCGCCCAGCGTCCGTTGCACCGCGCCCAGCATCCGTTGCAACGGCGGGTGCCTCCGATGCAACGCTCCCAGCCAACGATGCACCGCGCCCAGCATGCGTTGCAACGCGCCCAGCGTCCGTTGCACCGCGCCCAGCATCCGTTGCAACGGCGGGTGCCTCCGATGCAACGCTCCCAGCCAACGATGCACCGCGCCCAGCATGCGTTGCAACGCGCCCAGCGTCCGTTGCACCGCGCCCAGCATCCGTTGCAACGGCGGGTGCCTCCGATGCAACGCTCCCAGCCAACGATGCACCGCGCCCAGCATGCGTTGCAACGCGCCCAGCGTCCGTTGCACCGCGCCCAGCATCCGTTGCAACGGCGGGTGCCTCCGATGCAACGCTCCCAGCCAACGATGCACCGCGCCCAGCATGCGTTGCAACGCGCCCAGCGTCCGTTGCACCGCGCCCAGCATCCGTTGCAACGGCGGGTGCCTCCGATGCAACGCTCCCAGCCAACGATGCACCGCGCCCAGCATGCGTTGCAACGCGCCCAGCGTCCGTTGCACCGCGCCCAGCATCCGTTGCAACGGCGGGTGCCTCCGATGCAACGCTCCCAGCCAACGATGCACCGCGCCCAGCATGCGTTGCAACGCGCCCAGCGTCCGTTGCACCGCGCCCAGCATCCGTTGCAACGGCGGGTGCCTCCGATGCAACGCTCCCAGCCAACGATGCACCGCGCCCAGCATGCGTTGCAACGCGCCCAGCGTCCGTTGCACCGCGCCCAGCATCCGTTGCAACGGCGGGTGCCTCCGATGCAACGCTCCCAGCCAACGATGCACCGCGCCCAGCATGCGTTGCAACGCGCCCAGCGTCCGTTGCACCGCGCCCAGCATCCGTTGCAACGGCGGGTGCCTCCGATGCAACGCTCCCAGCCAACGATGCACCGCGCCCAGCATGCGTTGCAACGCGCCCAGCGTCCGTTGCACCGCGCCCAGCATCCGTTGCAACGGCGGGTGCCTCCGATGCAACGCTCCCAGCCAACGATGCACCGCGCCCAGCATGCGTTGCAACGCGCCCAGCGTCCGTTGCACCGCGCCCAGCATCCGTTGCAACGGCGGGTGCCTCCGATGCAACGCTCCCAGCCAACGATGCACCGCGCCCAGCATGCGTTGCAACGCGCCCAGCGTCCGTTGCACCGCGCCCAGCATCCGTTGCAACGGCGGGTGCCTCCGATGCAACGCTCCCAGCCAACGATGCACCGCGCCCAGCATGCGTTGCAACGCGCCCAGCGTCCGTTGCACCGCGCCCAGCATCCGTTGCAACGGCGGGTGCCTCCGATGCAACGCTCCCAGCCAACGATGCACCGCGCCCAGCATGCGTTGCAACGCGCCCAGCGTCCGTTGCACCGCGCCCAGCATCCGTTGCAACGGCGGGTGCCTCCGATGCAACGCTCCCAGCCAACGATGCACCGCGCCCAGCATGCGTTGCAACGCGCCCAGCGTCCGTTGCACCGCGCCCAGCATCCGTTGCAACGGCGGGTGCCTCCGATGCAACGCTCCCAGCCAACGATGCACCGCGCCCAGCATGCGTTGCAACGCGCCCAGCGTCCGTTGCACCGCGCCCAGCATCCGTTGCAACGGCGGGTGCCTCCGATGCAACGCTCCCAGCCAACGATGCACCGCGCCCAGCATGCGTTGCAACGCGCCCAGCGTCCGTTGCACCGCGCCCAGCATCCGTTGCAACGGCGGGTGCCTCCGATGCAACGCTCCCAGCCAACGATGCACCGCGCCCAGCATGCGTTGCAACGCGCCCAGCGTCCGTTGCACCGCGCCCAGCATCCGTTGCAACGGCGGGTGCCTCCGATGCAACGCTCCCAGCCAACGATGCACCGCGCCCAGCATGCGTTGCAACGCGCCCAGCGTCCGTTGCACCGCGCCCAGCATCCGTTGCAACGGCGGGTGCCTCCGATGCAACGCTCCCAGCCAACGATGCACCGCGCCCAGCATGCGTTGCAACGCGCCCAGCGTCCGTTGCACCGCGCCCAGCATCCGTTGCAACGGCGGGTGCCTCCGATGCAACGCTCCCAGCCAACGATGCACCGCGCCCAGCATGCGTTGCAACGCGCCCAGCGTCCGTTGCACCGCGCCCAGCATCCGTTGCAACGGCGGGTGCCTCCGATGCAACGCTCCCAGCCAACGATGCACCGCGCCCAGCATGCGTTGCAACGCGCCCAGCGTCCGTTGCACCGCGCCCAGCATCCGTTGCAACGGCGGGTGCCTCCGATGCAACGCTCCCAGCCAACGATGCACCGCGCCCAGCATGCGTTGCAACGCGCCCAGCGTCCGTTGCACCGCGCCCAGCATCCGTTGCAACGGCGGGTGCCTCCGATGCAACGCTCCCAGCCAACGATGCACCGCGCCCAGCATGCGTTGCAACGCGCCCAGCGTCCGTTGCACCGCGCCCAGCATCCGTTGCAACGGCGGGTGCCTCCGATGCAACGCTCCCAGCCAACGATGCACCGCGCCCAGCATGCGTTGCAACGCGCCCAGCGTCCGTTGCACCGCGCCCAGCATCCGTTGCAACGGCGGGTGCCTCCGATGCAACGCTCCCAGCCAACGATGCACCGCGCCCAGCATGCGTTGCAACGCGCCCAGCGTCCGTTGCACCGCGCCCAGCATCCGTTGCAACGGCGGGTGCCTCCGATGCAACGCTCCCAGCCAACGATGCACCGCGCCCAGCATGCGTTGCAACGCGCCCAGCGTCCGTTGCACCGCGCCCAGCATCCGTTGCAACGGCGGGTGCCTCCGATGCAACGCTCCCAGCCAACGATGCACCGCGCCCAGCATGCGTTGCAACGCGCCCAGCGTCCGTTGCACCGCGCCCAGCATCCGTTGCAACGGCGGGTGCCTCCGATGCAACGCTCCCAGCCAACGATGCACCGCGCCCAGCATGCGTTGCAACGCGCCCAGCGTCCGTTGCACCGCGCCCAGCATCCGTTGCAACGGCGGGTGCCTCCGATGCAACGCTCCCAGCCAACGATGCACCGCGCCCAGCATGCGTTGCAACGCGCCCAGCGTCCGTTGCACCGCGCCCAGCATCCGTTGCAACGGCGGGTGCCTCCGATGCAACGCTCCCAGCCAACGATGCACCGCGCCCAGCATGCGTTGCAACGCGCCCAGCGTCCGTTGCACCGCGCCCAGCATCCGTTGCAACGGCGGGTGCCTCCGATGCAACGCTCCCAGCCAACGATGCACCGCGCCCAGCATGCGTTGCAACGCGCCCAGCGTCCGTTGCACCGCGCCCAGCATCCGTTGCAACGGCGGGTGCCTCCGATGCAACGCTCCCAGCCAACGATGCACCGCGCCCAGCATGCGTTGCAACGCGCCCAGCGTCCGTTGCACCGCGCCCAGCATCCGTTGCAACGGCGGGTGCCTCCGATGCAACGCTCCCAGCCAACGATGCACCGCGCCCAGCATGCGTTGCAACGCGCCCAGCGTCCGTTGCACCGCGCCCAGCATCCGTTGCAACGGCGGGTGCCTCCGATGCAACGCTCCCAGCCAACGATGCACCGCGCCCAGCATGCGTTGCAACGCGCCCAGCGTCCGTTGCACCGCGCCCAGCATCCGTTGCAACGGCGGGTGCCTCCGATGCAACGCTCCCAGCCAACGATGCACCGCGCCCAGCATGCGTTGCAACGCGCCCAGCGTCCGTTGCACCGCGCCCAGCATCCGTTGCAACGGCGGGTGCCTCCGATGCAACGCTCCCAGCCAACGATGCACCGCGCCCAGCATGCGTTGCAACGCGCCCAGCGTCCGTTGCACCGCGCCCAGCAATTTTTTAGTTCATCAATAACATTTCTCTTTGTTCATCATTCTTTCAAGAGCCAACAATTTTAACACTCATAAACAACAATATCAAAAGACATATGCACTGTTCAAGCATTCATTCAGAAAACAAAAATTATTGCCACCACATCAATATAATTAAATTAAATTCACTAATAATTTCGAAAATTATGTACTTCTTGTTCTTTTGATTTAAAACATTTTTCTTTTAAGAGAGGTGAAGGATTCATGGAATTATTCATAATCTTAAGGCATGGTTACACACTAATGATCATGAAGTAGAAACACAAAAACATA
>NW_026263821.1:19779-20014 GCF_000817695.3 Arachis duranensis
TGCTGAGTTGCTCCCAATAGTTGTTGGGAGGAAAGTGCATTCCTTGAGGCATTTGTTGATGATGAACTTCCTCATGTTCTTCTTGAGGGCCGTGAGGAACTTCCCTTGTTTGCTCCATCCTTTTCTTGGTGATCGGCTTGTCTTCTTCAATGGGGACATCTCCATCTATGATAACTCCGGCTGAATAACATAGATGGCATATGAGGTGGGGGAAAGCTAGCCGTGCCATGTATGA
>NW_026263822.1:0-308 GCF_000817695.3 Arachis duranensis
TCATAAGTAGCTGTGTTCAAGAATCAACATGCTTAACTAGGAGAGTCAATAACACTATCCCAAATTCTAAGTTCCCAGAGATGCCAATCACTCTAAACTTCAAAGGAAAAAGTGAGATGCCAAAACTATTCAGAAGCAAAAAGCTACAAGTCCCGCTCATCTAATTAAATTAATATTCATTGATATTCTGAAATTTATAGTATGTTCTCTTCTTTTTATCCTATTTGATTTTTAGTTGCTTGGGGACAAGCAACAATTTAAGTTTGGTGTTGTCATGAGCGGATAATTTATACGCTTTTTGGCATTGT
>NW_026263822.1:738-1262 GCF_000817695.3 Arachis duranensis
GGCCATGCCTGAACCTTTCACTTATGTATTTTCAACAGTGGAGTTTCTGCACACCATAGATTAAGGGTGTGGAGCTCTGCTGTACCTCAAGTATTAATGCAATTCTGTTTTCTTTTATTCAAATCTCTCTTATTCTTATTCCAAGATATTCATTCGTACCCAAGAACATGATGAGTGTAATGATGAAAGTGACGATCATTATCATTCTCACTTACGAACGCACGTGATTGACAACCACTTCTGTTCTACATGCAACCGAGCTTGAATGTGTATCTCTTAGATTCCCCAACAGAATCTTCATGGTATAAGCTAGATAGATGGCGGAATTCATGGGGATCCGGAAAGTATAACCTTGTCTGTGGTATTCCGAGTAGGATCCCGGGAATTCGGAAAGTCTAACCTTGTCCGTGGTATTCCGAGTAGGATTCCAGTATTGAATGACTGTGACGAGCTTCAAACTCCTGAAGGCTGGGCGTTAGTGACAGACGCAAAAGAATCAATGGATTCTATTCCAACCTGATTGA
>NW_026263822.1:1276-2726 GCF_000817695.3 Arachis duranensis
ATTCTATTCCAGTAGGCGCAGGAACCAACCAGTGATTAGCCGTGCTGTGACAGAGTGCGTGAGCGTAGTTTTCACTGCGAGGATGGGATGTAGCCATCAACCATGGGTGATGCTTCCAGACGATTAGCCGTGCGAGTGACAGCCGCATAGGATCATTTTCCCGAGAGGATTGAAAGTAGCCACCGCTGATGGTGAACCCCTATACACAGCTTGCCATGGAAAGGAGTAAGAAGGATTGAGTTGAAGCAGTAGGAGAGCAGGCGTCCTTGAGCCATACAGTATCGCCATTCGCTTATCTGAAATTCCCACCAATGAATCTGCATGAGTATTCTATCCCTTTTATTGTTTATTTTCTTATTTCTATTTTCAAAACCCATAAACCAATTTAATCTGCGTAACTGAGATTTACAAGGTGACCATAGCTTGCTTCATACCAACAATCTCTGTGGGCTCGACCCTTACTCATGTAAGGTTTATTACTTGGACGACCCAGTACACTTGCTGGTTAGTTTAACGGAGTTGTGTCCACTCGTGCCAATTTCTAAATTCCATAATTTTACAATGAGTGTAACTCAAAGAATAGTGATCACAATTTCGTCCACCAGTAGGTAATGGCTTCAGTTCTTGTTTATGCACTTCTTCCTTCTTGCTTGGTTTCACCTCCTTGTCAATAGAGATCTCAGCTGCATGTTCCTCTACTGTCTCTTGATTAATTTCTTCTTCTTGCTCATGCTGATTAGTGTCTAATATTTCTTCCACCAGACTCTCTATCATATCCACCCTCAGGTAATCTTTTTGCTCAGGAAGGTGTTGCATTGACTTGAAAACATTTATGATCATTTGCTCATTGTGTACTCTGAAGATCATTTCTCCTTTTTCCACATCTATAATGGCTCTTGCAGTTGCTAGAAATGGTCTTCCCAAGATGATTGAATTGTTTCCTTCCTCATCGGTTTCCAAGATCACAAAATCCGCAGGGAAGATAAACTTCCCAACCTTCACTAACAGATTTTTCACAATTCCATTGGGTGTCTTGATTGATCTGTCGGCCATGACTAGTGACATCCTGGTGGGTTTGAGTTCTTCTATAGCAAGCTTTCTCATCATGGACAGGGGCATTAAGTTGATACTAGCTCCAAGATCACAGAAAGCTTTGTCCAAGGTTAATTTGCCTATGGTGCATGATACTACAAAACTCCCTGGATCTTTAAGCTTTGGTGGAATTCCTTTTTGTAGCACAGCACTACATTCCTCACTGAGCATTACCGTCTCCTTCTCATTCCAGTCTCTTTTCTTGTTGATGAGCTCCTTTAAGAACTTGGCAATAGCTACGATTAAGGGAAATTGCACAAACGGCAAAATTCCTTCCGGCAAGTGCACCGGTTATCGTCAAGTAAAAACTCACAATAGAGTGAGGTCGAATCCCACAAGGATTGGTTGAATGAGCAAT
>NW_026263822.1:2963-6000 GCF_000817695.3 Arachis duranensis
GGAGGCTTCTTGGTTCTTTGTTGTCAATTCTTGATTCTTCATCATCTTCTCCATGAGCATCTCTAGATTAGTAATCCTCTGAGAGTCTTGTGAGATTGGTTGGTTTTGGGGTGTTGATGGATGTTGGTAGGTGTTTTGGTTAGTTGGGTGGTTATTGGGTGGATAATGGTTAGAGTTGGGATAAGTGTTTTGTGGTTTTCTGTATATGTTTTGGTTAGTGTTTGGCTGGTTGTTGTGGTTTGTGTTTTTCCAATTGTTTTGAGTTGAGTTCCTTTGCCATGGCTGCTGAGTTTGATTGTGGTCGTCTCCCCATCTGAGGTTGGGATGGTTTTTCCAAGAGGGATTGTAAGTATCACCATAGACTTCATTTGATCCAGAATTTTGGTTGTTCATATAGTGCACTTGCTCTTGTTGTTGTTCCTCTTGAGTTTCTTCATTTTGCACCCATGTGGCTGATGGTTGGCTTGTATTAACTGCTGCAACTTGAAGGCTATCAATCATTTTGGCCATTTGCTCGAACTGTTGTTGGATTTGCTACTGCATCATTTTGTTCTGAGCTAGGATTGAATCCACTCCTTCCAACTCCATTACTCCTCTCCTTTGTGATGGTTGGCGTTGCCTTTGATGAGCAAAGAAATATTCGTTGTTAGCCACCATATCAATGAGATTTTGAGCTTCCTCTGTAGTTTTCATCAATTGCAATGATCCTCTAGCTGAGTGATCAAGTGCCTCTTGAGCCTTCAGAGTAAGTCCTTCATAGAAGTTCTGCAACTTGTCCCACTCAGTGAATGATGGTGTTTTTGTGGAAAAATAAATTTTCAACACACAAATCCAACCGGCAAGTATACCGGGTCGCATCAAGTAGTAATAACTCACTTAGAGTGAGGTCGATCCCACAGGGATTGATGGATCAAGCAACTTTAGTGGGTGGTTAGTTTAGTCAAGCTAACATTGAAGGGATATTGGATGAAATGTAGCCAACAGAATTGTAAATGACAGGAAATTTAAAGTTGCAGAAAGTAAAATTGCAAGTAACTTAAATAACAAGAAAGTAAAATAACTGAAACTTAAATTGCAAGAAATGTAAATTGCATGAAAAGTAAAGGGGGTTGGGTGCTGGAAATTAAAGAGAGCAGTAAAGCAAAGCGTATAACAATTGCATAGAGATTAACTTGCAGGAAAGTAATTTGGGATCATGAATAGAAATGTAAAATAAAGAACAAGTGCAGAAGAATTAAATTTCTTGAAAGTAAATTGAAAGCCAATGGAACAGTAAAAACAGAAGAGCAGCCAAGAACTCAACTCAATTGCAAAATAAAATTGAAGATCTCAACGAATCAAAGAGACTAGAAAATAAGTCTAGATCTCACTCCCTTCCTTGATCCAACAGCAAATAGATTGAAGAAGAAAGAAAAATGGAAGCAGCAAAGAGATCCTTGATTCAAATCACAATTCCTTGAATTATGCAGCAAAATAAAAACAGAGAGATCTCAGATAGAAATTGAAACAGAATTTCTCCAATCTCAATCCAAGATTTAGAACAGGAAGGAAAACTAAGAGAGATCTCAAATCCTAATGCTCCCTAGTGAAGCTAGCCTTTTTCTAATAGAGCTGCCTTTCTCCTTGAGCCTCCTTTCCGAGCTCTAATTGATGCCTTTATATAGGCTTTACAAAATAAAAAATGAAAATGAAATTAAAACAAATTACAAAAATGAAAATCCTAATTTAATTGATCCATGTGCCTTTGAGTGATGATGTGGGCTTTGCTTGCTTTGGATTTGAGGAAAAATGGGTTTGGTTGGCTTTGATTCAATTTGGTGAAGAATTGAATTAAATTGAATTTTGGCCCATATTGCTCCCAGGAGGCTGCCCTGCCCTTGTGGAGGGCAGGGCAGGATTTGATGCGTGCGGCCTTGGTGCGAGCGTGGTGCGTTGGTGTGTGCTGCAGGATGCTGCCTTGCCCTCGCGGAGGGCAGGGCAGAAAATTCTGGTGCGCCAGTTTGGTGCCTGTGCGTGCTGCTGGTGCTGCCGAATTGTTCCTTGGTGCGCCAGAATGGTGCTGGCCGTGCCACAACAAAATGCTGCCCTGCCCTCGCGGAGGGTAGGGCAGTGTTTCTAAATTGAAGTCCCGTGTTCGAGACTTGGCCGATGCACACGCTACCCATTTTTCCTTGGCTTTCTTGGGACCAAAGTAAGGGCTAGTTTCTTGCTTCCTCATGGCCCTTAAAGATGCCTTTCGTTCCTGCCTGAATTGTACGCCAAATATGGATTGCTATATATCATTGGAAAGCTCTGAATGTCAGCTTTCCAATGCAACTGGGAGCACATCAATTGGACGTCTGTAGCTCAAGTTATAGCCCTTTGAAGGAGGTATGGTCATGCTGTGAGCGCCCAGATTTTACCTTAGCGAAATTCTTGCTTCCAACCTCACTTTGCATCACAATTCTGCCCTGCCCTTGGCAAGAGCAGGGCAGTGTGCGTGCTGGCTGCTTCCTTCTTTGATTTGGTCATGGGCCAGTGGTGCGCGAAATTGTGAACAATACTTTTCACAACTCTCACAATCCCCGGTCATGATCCCCAAGAACTTGGTGTTCAATACCATGGCATTACACAACTTCGCACAACTAACCAGCAAGTGCACTCGTTCATCCAAGTAATAAACCTTACGCGAGTAAGGGTCGATCCCACGGAGATTGTTAGTATGAAGCAAGCTATGGTCATCTTGTAAATCTTAGTCAGGCAAACTCATATGGATATGGTGATGAACGAAAATAACATAAAAGATAGAGATAGAGATACTTATGTAATTCATTGGTAGGAACTTCAGATAAGCGCATGAAGATGCCTTCCCTTCCGTCTCTCTGCTTTCCTACTGTCTTCATCCAATCCTTCTTACTCCTTTCCATGGCAAGCTTGTGTAGGGTTTCACCGTTGTCAATGGCTACCTCCCATCCTCTCAGTGAAAACGATTGCATATGCTCTGTCACAGCACGCGGAATTCAGCTGTCGGTTCTCGGTCAGGCCGGAATAGAATCCA
>NW_026263822.1:14091-15194 GCF_000817695.3 Arachis duranensis
GAATTGAATGGAAGAACAATAGTAATTGCATTAATACTCGAGGTACAGTAGAGCTCCACACCTTAATCTATGGTGTGTAGAAACTCCACCGTTGAAAATACATAAGAACAAGGTCTAGGCATGGCCGAATGGCCAGCCTCCCGATGATCTAAGATAGCATCAAAATGAAGATAGCTACCCGCCGATCTCTATACAATAGTAAAAGGTCCTACTTATAGAAAACTAGTAGCCTAGGGTGTACAGAGATGAGTAAAAGACATAAAAATCCACTTCCGGGCCCACTTGGTGTGTGCTTGGGCTGAGCAATGAAGCATTTTCGTGTAGAGACTTTTCTTGGAGTTAAACGCCAGCTTTAGTGCCAGTTTGGGCGTTTAACTCCCATTTGGGTGCCAGTTCCAGCGTTTAACGCTGGGATTTCTGAGGGTGACTTTGAACGCCGATTTGGGCCATCAAATCTTGGGCAAAGTATAGACTATCATATATTTCTGGAAAGCCCAGGATGTCTACTTTCCAACGCCGTTGAGAGCGCGCCAATTAAGCTTCTGTAGCTCCAGAAAATCCACTTCGAGTGCAGGGAGGTCAGAATCTAACAGCATCTGCAGTCCTTTTTAGTCTCTGAATCAGATTTTTGCTCAGGTCCCTCAATTTAAGCCAGAAAATACCTGAAATCACAGAAAAACACACAAACTCATAGTAAAGTCCAAAAAAGTGAATTTTAACTAAAAACTAATAAAAATATACTAAAAACTAACTAGATCATACTAAAAACATACTAAAAACAATGCCAAAAAGCATACAAATTATCCGCTCATCAGCCACGCTTTTAAAAGCGTGGTCTAAGGCTCCAAAGTGTACCCCAACTTCAAAGTGTACCCCAAAGCTCTTTTTTTCTCCTTTTTTTGTGCTTCTTTGCTTCTTTTTCTTCTTATTTTCTACAAGATTTATAAAATTAAAATATCAAGAAAATATATCATTTAAGTACAAAAGCATTCAATATTTAAGTACAAATCATCAATTTCTTTTATGAAAAAGCATAGAAAATAGGTATATGATGACATGTCATCACAACACCAAACTTAAACCTTGCTTGTCCCCAAGCAAGA
>NW_026263822.1:18942-19817 GCF_000817695.3 Arachis duranensis
TGAAAATGAAATTAAAACAAATTACAAAAATAAAAATCCTAATTTAATTGATCCATGTGCCTTTGAGTGATGATGTGGGCTTTGCTTGCTTTGGATTTGAGGAGAAATGGGTTTGGTTGGCTTTGATTCAATTTGGTGAGGAATTGAATTAAATTGAATTTTGGTTGATTTTTGGCCCATGACACTCCCAGGAGGCTGCCCTGCCCTTGTGGAGGGCAGGGCAGGATTTGATGCGTGCGGCCTTGGTGCGAGCGTGGTGCGTTGGTGTGTGCTGCAGGATGCTGCCTTGCCCTTGCGGAGGGCAGGACAGAAAATTCTGGTGCGCCAGTTTGGTGCCTGTGCGTGCTGCTGGTGCTGCCGAATTGTTCCTTGGTGCGCCTGAATGGTGCTGGCCGTGCCACAACAAAATGCTGCCCTGCCCTCGTGGAGGGCAGGGCAGTGTTTCTAAATTGAAGTCCCGTGTTCGAGACTTGGCCGATGCACACGCTACCCATTTTTCCTTGGCTTTCTTGGGTCCAAAGTAAGGCCTAGTTTCTTGCTTCCTCATGGCCCTTAAAGATGCCTTTCGTTCCTGCCTGAATTGTACGCCAAATATGGATTTCTATATATCGTTGGAAAGCTCTGAATGTCAGCTTTCCAACGCAACTGGAAGCACATCAATTGGACGTCTGTAGCTCAAGTTATAGCCCTTTGAAGAAGGTATGGTCATGCTGTGAGCGCCCAGATTTTACCTTAGCGAAATTCTTGCTTCCAACCTCACTTTGCATCACGATTCTGCCCTGCCCTTGGCAAGGGCAGGGCAGTGTGCGTGCTGGCTGCTTCCTTCTTTGATTTGGTCATGGGCCACACTTTTAAAAGCGTGGCCTAAGGCTCCA
>NW_026263823.1:0-1528 GCF_000817695.3 Arachis duranensis
TCCTCCCAGGGGCTTGAATTTTCTTCCTTGTGGTGCCAACGTTTGCCTCAACGTTTGAGGTCAAACGTTGGCTCCAACGTTTACCTCAACGTTTGAGGTCAAACGTTGGCTCCAACGTTGCCTCCATGTGCTCTTCTCTTGGCCAACGTTTGCCTCAAAGTTTGAGGTCAAACGTTGGCCCCAACATTGGCCTCCTGATGACAAGTCATCTTAGCCTAGTTTCACTAGTCTTATTCTTTTGTTTTTAATTGAATTATGCACTTTCTTGAGGCTTAAGCAAGCTAATTTAGGTAGATTTTCATGCTTCCTTTGATTGAATCAACCATAGATAAATTAATGCAAATTCATGAGGTTTGATGCCATAATTGGTGCATATTAGGATAGAATGAACATCTCATGATTTTGAGCATAGCTTTGATGTGTTTGGTTGATTTATGATAGGTGAAGAAAGCTTGGAAAAGGGTTGAAGTAAGAAGGAATGGCTAGAAGCTAAGAGAGGACAATGAAACAAGTGAAATTGAACCAAAAAGTATAAAGTTGGACTTGAAGTTAGCCCTCAAACGTTGGCACAAACTTTTGGATGAAAAGTTAGCCTCAAAGTTAGCCCCCTAACTTGGAGGCTAACGTGGGAAGTTGAAAAACACTCCTGGGCTGCTCAACGTTTGCGCCAACATTAGCCCCCTAACTTGGAGGCTAACGTTGGCATGAAAATTTCTCCCAGGGTGCTTCACGTTTGCGCCAACGTTAGCCCCCTAACTTGGAGGCTAACGTTGGCATGAAAATTTCTCCCAGGGTGCTTCACGTTTGCGCCAACGTTAGCCCCCTAACTTGGAGGCTAACGTTGGCATGAAAATTCCTCCCAGGGGCTAGCCAACGTTTGCGCCAACGTTAGCCCCCTAACTTGGAGGCTAACGTTGGCATGAAAATTCCTCCCAGGGGCTAGCCAACGTTTGCGCCAACGTTAGCCCCCTAACTTGGAGGCTAACGTTGGCGCCATTTGTGCATAAGGAAGGGCCAACGTTGGCGCTCAAGTTAGACCCCTAACTTTGGCACCAACGTTGGCATCAGTAATTGGGCTTGCTGATATGAAAAGTTGGCCTCAAAGTTAGACCCCTAACTTTGAGGCTAACTTTGAATCCAACTTTGCAAAAACTCAAATCCGGTTCAATTGGTTCACTTGGGTTTCTCTCCAAACTTCAAGAGCAATTAACCAAGGCCTCTTTCAACCCAAATCCACCAAGAGCAAAGGCCCAACTCAAGGCTTGAAGATCATTTGAAGAAAGTGTATAAATAGGCTAGAATTCAAGTTATTCGGGGAGCTTCCCTTTTTAGTTTTTAGAAAGCTTTCTTTTCGGTTTGGGAGCTTGAGTGATCTTGAATTTCTTAGTTTAATTGCTTTCAATTTCAATTACACTTGTCTTGGATCTTGGGTTGAAGAATTGAAGAAATTCTGTTTCAATCTCAATCTTGGATCTCTCTGTTTATGTTCACTGCAATTGAATTTCCATTTCGGTTACTTGCTTCTCAT
>NW_026263823.1:2698-8423 GCF_000817695.3 Arachis duranensis
ATGTTTAATGAATGGGAGAAGCTGCAAAACTTCTATGAAGGCTTAACACTGAAGTCCCAGGAATCTTTGGATCACTCAGCTGGAGGTTCCTTGCAACTCATGAAAACTGCAGAGGAGGCTCAAGAACTTATTGATATGGTGGCTAACAACCAATATTTCTTTGCTCATCAAAGAAGCCGCCAACCATCACAAAGAAGAGGAGTAATGGAGCTAGAAGGAGTGGATTCAATCTTGGCTCAAAACAAATTAATGCAGCAGCAAATTCAACAACAATTTGAGCAAATGACCAAGAGGATTGACAGCCTCCAAGTTGCAGCAGTCAACACTAGCCAATCATCAGCCACATGGGGACAAAATGAAGAAGTTCAAGAAGAGCAACAGCAAGAACAAGTCCAGTACATGCATTCTAATCCAAATGAAGTCTATGGTGATACATACCACCCTTCATGGAAGAATCACCCCAACCTCAGATGGGGAGATACTCACAACCAAAACCAACAACCATGGCAGAGGAACTCAAACCAAAACAACCCAAGACACAATCAAAATTTCAACCAGCAGCAAACAAACCAAAATACTTATAGAAAACCTCAAAGCAACTACCCCAATCTCAACCAGTACCAACCCACTAACCAACCCACCAACCAAAATGCCTATCATCTACCAACCACAGCTCATAACCCACCACAAGCACCACCTGAACCCCAAAGACTCACCAACTTGGAAACCATGATAGAAAAAATGATGAAACTCCAGGAAATAACAAACAAAAATCATGAGGCCTCCATAAAGAGCCTAGAAAGGCAGATCGGGCAAATCTCCAAGCAAATTTCTGTTGAGAGACCTTCAAGCTCACTGCCTAGTGACACAATCCCAAATCCCAAGGAGGAATGCAAGGCAATACAATTAAGGAGTGGGAGAACATTGATGAGCAACAGTGACACTACAAAGAAGCAAGCAGAGAGCATCAAAGAACCAACAGAGAACAAAAAGCAAATGAAGGCAGATGAAGAACTAGATCAAGAGGAGACGCCAACCAAAAGCACTGAGAAACTCAAAGAGAAGGACAATCAGCCACATAGCTCAAGGGAAATGACTCAAGGACAGCAGCAAATAGGGAAAAGCAGCACAACTCCACTGCCTTATCCCCAGAGATTCAACAAGGAAGTTAAGGACCAGCATTTCCACAAATTTCTTGAGACCTTCAAAAAGCTGGAAATTAATATCCCTCTAGCTGAAGCACTTGAGCAAATGCCTTTGTATGCTAAGTTCTTAAAGGAGCTTATCAACAAGAAAAGAAGTTGGGATGAGAAGGAAATCGTATCACTCACTGAGGAATGCAGAGTCTTGATTCAAAAAGGGCTTCCTCCCAAGCTTGAGGACCCAGGGAGTTTCATGTTGCCTTGCACCATTGGGGAAGTGACCATCACTAAAGCAATGTGCGATCTCGGAGCAAGTATTAATTTGATACCGTTTTCCCTGGTAAAAAAACTGCATATAGTCAAACCAGTACAAATGTCGCTGGAGTTGGTAGATAAGTCAATGGTGCACCCTAGGGGTGTAGTTGAAAATCTGTTGGTTAAGGTGGACAGTTTTATATATCCTGCTGACTTTATGGTTCTAGAGTCAGACGAGGATGATGGTGACTCTGTTATACTAGGAAGACCATTCATGGCCACTGCTAGAGCCATAATAGACATAGAGAAAGGGGAGTTAACTCTCAGGATGCATGATCAGAGTGTCACTCTGAAGGTCTTACCAGAGGCACAGTTTAGTGAAAAGAAGAAAGATTATATGGAAATTGATAAGGGAGGATCACAGCTGAAGGAAGAAAATGACAAGGAAAGTCACAGCAACACCCCAAGGCCAAGGATTGCGCAAATTAATGAAGAAGCCCAAGAAGATATTGGAATATTAGCCACTGAGAAGAGAGGTCCCCAAGAGAAGCCCATGGCCAGAAAAGAAAGATCAACAAAAGGAAAGATGAAACATAGAAACAAAACAAAAAGGGGTTGGAAGAACAGGAGGATCCCAACAGAGGGGCTGTCCAAAGGTGATAAAGTGCAACTGATATATCAACAGTTGGGTGCAAACCAACAAACTGAGGACTACTACACTGTCAGCAACATACTCTCATTAGAGCATGCTGAGATTGAACACCAGAAAACAAAGAAGAGGATCACAGTTAGGGGAGACAAATTGAGGCCCTACAAGCACCAACCACCATAAAAGAGAGCCTCAATGTCAAGCTAATGACAATAAAAGAGCGCTCCATGGGAGGTAACCCATGATTTAAGATTCATGTCATTTTAAATTCAATAAGTTATGATCATTTGAGCATGAATCCTCTTCCCTTTTCATGAACATATCCATTGACTACATGCATTGCTTTTGAAACATATGCTGAGAATTTTGACGTTTAGTGTGCCTTCAAGCACACTAAACCAATGTTACAAATAATCTTGTTTTACATGCTTAAAGTGCCTGGATAAAGCATGTAGCCAAACACTAAGTTTGGTGTTCACATAACTTCATGAAAATTAGAAATTCATGCATCAATAATCATACAAATTGTTTTTCTTCCAAAACCTCTTAGATAGAAAATTCTTAACTCGATAATGAAGGAATTAATTGTGGTGTACCCTTTTAACAAGAAACAAGTTTGGTGTCCATCAAACTTTGATGCACCAATTTAGAGACACAATTGATCCTTCATGAAAAAAAAAAGAAAAAGGAAGTGTAACAAAAACAATTCTTATGAACAGTTGATATTTGAATTGCACTAATTGGAGGAAGAGACTTATTCTCCTTGTACATGACCAAACATTAAGTTTGGTGTCCTCCTAGGAGAGTGTCACGGTTCAATTAGTGATGGTTCACATTTTTTGTCTTTTTGTTATAAAAAGAACAACCCTTACTACGGTTGGATAAGACTAATGCATGTTGTATTGTTGTGATGACTAGGAGGTCAAAGAATCTTCAATGAAAAGGACAAGACAAAGGAAAGTACAGCATGAGGACAAAATTCCTTCACATGCTTCAAAAAAGAAATCTTCCATTCCTCAGAGATGGTCACGGCAAAGGCAAGGCAAGGAGCAAATTTTGTCTTCATTCATCATTACATGCATACCTTTGAGTCCAATAAGTCCAATTGCATCCTAGCCCTTCATTACTCATTTAAAAAGCTCACCACCTTTAAGCCATGCACATAACCGAATCCTTGTGGCTTTGAAACCTCAATTCTTTCATCCTTCATCATAAGCTCGGTACAACACTTCTTTCCAACAATATAAACCTCCCTTCATCAATTCTTGCCCCAACCAGTTCGGTCTCACCTCTTTTTGTTCCAAACTCACATCAAACTCTCCAACACTCTTCACACCCCCTCTAACCTTACAAAACTCCACCAACTGAAAGCTCATGGCCTCTTCTTCAAAAACCAAACGAAGAAAAGGAAAAGAACCTATGGTGGAGGAGAGCACCCCTGAATATGACCGATGGAGATTCAGATCTTCATACCATCAATTTCAAATGGAGTGGATGAACGACAAAAAGATCTATCCAGAAATTCCATTCTTATTGCCGGAAGATGAATGCCAAGAAATAAAGAACAAAATTCAAAAGAGGAGGTGGGAAGAACTTGTATCACCAGCCACCCGAATAAATGCCAATATTATAAGAGAGTTTTATGCAAATGTCCCAAGGCTTGACATGCATGAGCCCCCAACATACAAGAGCTATGTGCGGGAAGTGGAAGTAGACTTTAGCTCGGATGCAATCAAGAAAGTCTTGGGGCTAAAGTCAGTCCGCTTTAGTGAACCAGGATACCAACAAAGGTTGAACGAAGATCAGGACTATGATGAGATTGCTAGGGATATCTGTTTGGAGAACTCTGAGTGGGAAGGAGATGACAGAAACAGATATAAGTATTTGAAGAGATGTAACCTCACCCCGGAAGCTAAAGGATGGTATGAGCTGATGAAAAGATCAATTCTGGGCACAGTAAACACCTCAGAAGTTAATAGGGAGAGAGCTGTGATGTTGCATTGCATCATGGTGGGAGGAGAGATCAAGGTTCATGAGATCCTTGCAAAAGATATCCAACGGGTTGCTGAGAAGAATTCGGCCGGGTCTTGGTTGTACTACCCAAGTACCATTTGGAGGTTGTGTGTGAAGGCTAAAGTACCAATGGAAGATGAGAATCCAAAGTGGATAAGCCAAGGCTTGCCCATAACCATTGAAAGAATGACAATGACTCCCGAAGCACATCAAGGCCGAAGACCACATGGAAGAAGACAAAGAGAAGAACCAACGGAAGAAGATGAGCTACAACCAGAAGAAGAACCACAAGAAGAGGAGGAACAGCCGCACTTTCTCCCACATGGCAATATGGATATGACTCAAATGCAAGAAGCAATTGGAAGATTGTCACACCAATACACAAGAATTCAAGAAAGGTAAGAAGAGTACCATTCACAATACTTGAAGCATCAACAAGAACAAAGAGAATGGCAGCTGAAAATGATGAACCAACAAAATGAGTTTGAGTCAAAATTCATTGCGATGCAAGAGGAGCATGCCTTTCAATCTCATGAGGCCTTTGGGAAGTTAGCACAAATGCAGGCCGAGACCATGAGGGCTCTCAATGAGTTTACAACCCTCCAAGATGCAAGATATGAAGTCCAAGCCGATTACAACATTAATAGTCAAATCAAGCTGAACTATATTGGAGAACATCTGCACAACATGGATCCAGCATTCCCAACATATGATGAGTTCTTCAAAAAGAAAAGTGAAATAGAAGCAAACAAAGCCATGATGCTTGAAGATAGAGTAGAGGAGACAATGAATAAAGCTAGGTTCTGGAGAGGTCAACAGACAACAAACATAATAGTTTTTGCATTATGTTTGTTTATCTTAAAATAAGTAAGCTAGTTTAAGTTTGTGCTTGTGTGTTTACTTCTACTTGACTAAAAGCATGTTCTGTCCCCTGCATCTTCAAAATCAATAAAAGAAATGTTTGAATGTGAAGTAAGATAGTCTCTGTTAGATGGAAGTAGAATAATAGTAAGTGGTGGTATGTGTGTGATTGTATAATAGCTCACTTTTAGTGAATAAAGAGCTAGGATATCTCCTTCCAAGTGTAGAGTGACCTACTGTCTATGGATCTCAATTAATTAAAGATCCTTGGTAAGAAAGAAAAAAACAAAAAGAAAGAAAGAAAAGAAATAGCCGAAAAGTGGCAAGAGAAAAGAAAAGGAGAACAAAAACAAGGCAGGACACCAATAGCTTGAACTTTAAAATATATGCCTGTGGTGTCTTCGTACTAGGATCTGCTTGGATTAGTAAGCTCTTTGGAGTGCTTCAACACTTGATGACTTGGATTAACTAATCCGGGATCATCAGCTGAAAGTCCACTATCAAGAGCAACCTAACTACAAGGCATTTAGTAACCCAAAGAGGTGCTGGGCATCAATGTTTAAAAAGGGAATGTGAGCCAAGTGTCTATGGTGAATAATGTGTCAGGAATACAGAAAAGAGAATGAACTTGCTACACATGACACTCAAATAAAGCCTTAGAACAAAGTAATAGCCAAGGATAAAGGAATAATGAGAGGTCATAGCAGTATGGTACTTGAAGCTTGAAGGAGACTTTCTAAAGCCTAAGAATCAGTAAGAAGTGAGTATGTGCATATCCACACAAAATCCCATGAACTACCAATAA
>NW_026263823.1:8774-10447 GCF_000817695.3 Arachis duranensis
TGCATATTAGGATAGAATGAACATCTCATGATTTTGAGCATAGCTTTGATGTGTTTGGTTGATTAATGATAGGTGAAGAAATCTTGGAGAAAGGTTGAAGTAAGAAGGAATGGCTAGAAGCAAAGAGAGGACAATGAAACAAGTGAAATTGAACCAGGAAGCATAAGGTTGGACTTGAAGTTAGCCCTCAAACTTTTGCACAAACTTTTGGGTGAAAAGTTAGCCTCAAAGTTAGACCCCTAACTTGGAGGCTAACGTGGGAAGTTGAAAAACACTCCTGGGCTGCTCAACGTTTGCGCCAACATTAGCCCCCTAACTTGGAGGCTAACGTTGGCATGAAAATTTTCACCCAGGGCTGCCCACGTTTGCGCCAACGTTAGCCCCCTAACTTGGAGGCTAACGTTGGCATGAAAATTTTCACCCAGGGCTGCCCACGTTTGCGCCAACGTTAGCCCCCTAACTTGGAGGCTAACGTTGGCATGAAAATTTTCACCCAGGGCTGCCCACGTTTGCGCCAACGTTAGCCCCCTAACTTGGAGGCTAACGTTGGCATGAAAAATGTACTCCAGGGCTAGCCAACGTTTGTGCCAACGTTAGCCCCCTAACTTGGAGGCTAACGTTGGCGCCATTTGTGCATAAGGAAGGGCCAACGTTGGCGCTCAAGTTAGACCCCTAACTTTGGCACCAACGTTGGCATCAGTAAATTGGGTTTGCTGATATGAAAAGTTAACCTCAAAGTTAGACCCCTAACTTTGACTCAAACTTTGACTCCAAATTTACAAAAATCCAATCCGGTTCAAATGGTTCACTTGGGTTCCTCTCCAAACTTCAAGAGCAATCAACCAAGGCCTCTTTCAACCCAAATCCACCAAGAGAAAAGGCCCAACTCAAGGCTTGAAGATCAATTCAAGAAAGTGTATAAATAGGCTAGAATTCAATTAATTCGGGGAGCTTCCTTTTTGAGAGTTTTTAGAGAATTCTCATTTCTGTTTTGGGGAGCCGGAGTGATTTCTATTTCCTTAGTTTAATTGCTTTCACTTTAAAATACTCTTGTCTTGGATCTTGGGTTAGAGAATTGAAGGAATTCTGTTTCAATCTCACCTTGGATCTCTCTGTTGATTTTCACTGCAAATTAAATTTCCAATTCGGTTCATTGCTTCTTCATCTAATCTCTTTGCAATTTACAATTTCTTTGCTATTGTTCTTGTTGGATCTAGGAAGGCATTGAGATCTAGACTTGGTTTTCTAGTCTCTGGGTCCTGAGATCTAAATTCCCAATTTACATTCTGTTTACTGCTTTCCATGTTCATTTACTTCTCTACTTGATGCAATTTACTTTTCCTTGTTTAAATTCTGCAAATCCAATCCCCAATCCCCTTTACATTTCAAGCCATTTACATTTCTTGCACTTTAAGATTCTGCAATTTATATTTCTTGCAATCTAAGTTTCTGCCATTTAATTTCTTGTTATTTAAGATTCAGCAATTTATTTCCTGTTCTCTTTACTTTCAATGCAATTTAAATTCTGCAAGTTACCCATCAATCAACCAAATCTTGATTCGCTTGACTAAATCAACCACTAAACTAAAATTGCTCAATCCTTCAATCCCTGTGGGATCGACCTCACTCCCGTGAGTTTTTATTACTTGATGCGACCCGGTGCACTTGCCGGT
>NW_026263823.1:11119-19811 GCF_000817695.3 Arachis duranensis
AAAAAAATTCTTTATAAGCTTTAATTCAGTGTCATGTGTAGCAAGCTTCTTTTCTTTACTTGTGCTTGACACATTATTCACTTTAGACACTTGGCTTACATTCCTTCTTAGAGCATTGATGCCCAGCACCTCTTTGGGTCACTAAATGCCTTGTAGTTAGGTTGCTCTTGATGGTGGACTTTCAGTTGATAATCCCGGGTTAGTTAACCCAAGTTACCAAGTGTTAAAGCACTCCAAAGAACTTAATAATCCAAGCAGATCCTAGTACAAAAACACCACAGGCATATGCTCTAAGGTTCAAGCTATTGGTGTCTAGCTTATTTCTTATTTCTTTTGTTCTTGTTGCTGCCATTTTGGCTTTTCTCATTTCATCTTTCTTTTTCTTTTTAGCCAAGGACTTTTTATTTATTTGAGATTCATAGACAATGAGCTACTTTTCAACTTAAAAAGGAGAACATTCTGTTCCTTTTATTCACTAAAAGTGAGTCACAACACACTCACACATATATACCTCCACTTACTATTATTTGACTCTTAGCTAACAATTAACCATATTGCTTCCTTTTTCAAACATTTCTTTTATTGAATTGAAAGAACTTAGGGACAGAACAAGCATTAATTAAGTGAAAGTAAACAAACAAGCACACACTTAGACTAGCTTACTTATTTTATGAAAGATAAACATAAAGTAACACTTAAAATAACAACTAAAGATGCAAAGAGCAATTTAAACAAACAGGATGCATGCTTTTTCTTGTGGTGATGAACAAGGATTGAATCCACCTTTCATTTGTCATGCTTTTTCTTTCTTCTTGTATTTGCTTGGGAATTGATGCCCTCTGTGTCCAAGCCTGTTGTACTCCTTTTGAGTTATGATGCATAATATCTTCAAATGGTTATTAGTTCCCTGCATAATTCTCAAAAGTTGCTTGCTTCTCAAGCCCTTAGGTGACTGGTTAGTATGCATGAATTGAATGTGGCTTTTGGATTTAATTTGGTGTGGGAACACCAAACTTAATTCCTTGCCATTTCCTTTGATGCAACAGATTGACTATATGTAAGATCTTGTGTCTTTGCTAAAGGTTATAAAACTAAAACTAGAAAGCCATTAAATGGTTGAATGATTTGTCTGATTGCTTGGAGCTAGCTTTGTGCAGGAGGTGAGAATGTGCTTTTAAGTAAGACTTTGGTGGAACACCAAACTTAGAATGCTTCATTCTCTCTTAATTTGTTTTGGTGTGGAACACCAAACTTAGCTCCTTGCGATACATATCAATCATTCAACCTTTTTTATTGAAAAAGTTAGGAAAGAAAACTACCTCAGGTTGGGTTGCCTCCCAACAAGCGCTCTTTTAATGTCACTAGCTTGACATTCTTCATTTTTCTTTTGTTTCAGGGAGGTTGTAAGCTCTGAACCTCCTTTTCCTTGTCCCAATGTCCTCCTAAGTACAACTTTGCTCTGTGACCATTTGCTGTGAATTGACTCTTTGTTACCTCATCAAACAATTCAATACTCCCATAAGGAAAAACCTTAGTTACCAAATATGGACCAGTCCACTTGGATTTAAGTTTGCCAGGAAATATCTTGAGCCTGGAGTTATACAAACGTACTTGCTGCCCAGGTTTGAATTCTTTTTTCATGACCTTTTTGTCATGCTACCTCTTGGCTTTTTCCTTGTATATTTTGGCGCTTTCATATGCTTCTAATCTAAATTCATCCAGCTCATTTAACTGCAACAACCTTTTCTCGCCTGCTGCTTCAGAGTCAAGGTTCAGGAGTTTAGTAGCCCAAAAAGCTTTGTGTTCAAGCTCTACTGGTAGGTGACATGATTTGCCATATAGTAGCTGAAAAGGTGACTTCCCAATGGGAGTTTTGAAAGCTGTCCTGTATGCCCAGAGTGCATCCTCTAGCTTCCGAGCCCAATCTTTTCTTGAACTTCCTACTGTTTTTTCTAAGATCTTTTTCAGTTCCCTATTTGCTAATTCAGCCTGTCCATTGGTCTGAGGGTGATATGGCGTAGCTACTTTATGGATTACTCCATATTTCTGGAGCAGCTTCTCCATTTGTTTGTTGCAAAAATGACTACCACCGTCACTCACAAGACCCTTGGGGACTCCATATCTAGTGAAAATGTGCTTCTTAAGGAATTGAAGGACAATCTGTGCATCACATGTGGTTGTGGCTATAGCTTCCACCCATTTTGAGACGTATTCTACTGCCACCAAAATATATCTGAAAGAATAGGAAGGAGGGAAGGGTCCCATAAAATCAATTCCCCATAAATCAAATAGTTCCACTTCCAGGATGAAGTTTTGAGGCATCTCATTCCTCCTCGTCAAGCCTCCTGCTCTCTGGCATTCATTGCACTGATGGACAAATTCTCTAGCATCTTTGAAGATGGTTGGCCAATAGAACCCACTCTGTAATATCTTTGCAGCCGTTCTTTCTGGACCAGAATGTCCACCATAGGCAGACCCATGACAATGCCACAGTATATTTCTTGTTTCACTCTCAGGAACACATCGCCTAATTACTCCATCAGAACATCTCTTGAACAGGAAGGGTTCATCCCACAAGAACTTCTTTGCTTCACTGATTAGTCTCTTCACTTGTTGCTTAGATAATTCTTGAGGTATCTTCTTTCCTACTTTGTAGTTTGCTATGTCAGCAAACCAAGGTGCATGTTGAATCTGTAGCAGATGTTCATCTGGGAAGTTTTCATTCACTGGCTGTGAGGCTTCTTGAATTGTTTCTTTTGGCACTCTTGATAGATGATCGGCAACTTTATTTTCAGTGCCCTTCCTGTCTTTTATTTCAATATCAAATTCTTGTAAGAGTAATATCCACCTGATAAGTCTTGGTTTAGCATCCTGTTTTGACATTAAATACTTAATGGCAGCATGATCAGTGTAAACCACAATTTTGGATCCTATCAAGCATGATCTAAACTTATCAAATGCATACACTACAGCTAACAATTCTTTTTCTGTTGTGATGTAATTTTTTTGGGCCTCATTCAAAACTTTACTTGCATAATATATAACATGATGCAAGTTCCCCTTCTTTTGTCCAAGCACAGCACCAATTGCAATGTTACTTGCATCACACATGAGTTCAAAAGGTAATTCCCAATCTGGGGGTGTGATAATTGGTGCTGTGGTGAGTCTATTTTTTAAAGTTTCAAAAGAATGCTGGCAGTTTTCATCAAAAACAAATGGAACATCAACCATAAGCAGATTACTCAAAGGTTTAGCTATTTTAGAAAAATCTTTGATAAATCTTCTATAAAATCCTGCATGCCCTAAGAAACTTCTAACAGATTTCACATTGGTTGGTGGGGGAAGCTTTTCTATGATTTCTACTTTTGCTTTATCAACTTCTATCCCTTTTCTTGAAACTTTGTGACCAAGAACAATCCCCTCTCGTACCAATTGTCACCAAAAACAGAAAAATCATCCATGAAAACTTCTAAGAACTTTTCGACCATATCTGAAAAAATTGCAAGCATACACCTTTGAAAAGTGGCTGGGGCATTGCATAGCCCGAATGGCATTCTTCTATAGGCAAAAACTCCAAATGGGCATGTAAAAGAGGTCTTTTCCTGATCTTTTGGATCCACCACTATCTGATTATATCCGGAGTAGCCATCAAGGAAACAATAGTAGGCATGGCCGGCTAATCTCTCAAGCATCTGATCAATAAAGGGAAGAGGGAAATGATCTTTACGGGTGGCATCATTTAGCCTCCTGTAGTCAATGCACATCCTCCATCCTGTCACAGTTCTTGTGGGAATGAGTTCATTTTTCTCATTAACGATGACCGTCATCCCACCCTTCTTTGGTACTACTTGGACTGGACTTATCCATGAGCTGTCAGAGATGGGATAGATTATCCCTGCATTCCACAACTTCAATACTTCCTTTTGGATGACTTCTTTCATAGTGGGGTTTAACCTTCTCTGGGGTTGAATAACTGGTTTGGAGTTTTCCTCCAAGAGGATTTTATGCATGCACACTGCTGGGCTAATGCCCTTCAAATCATCAATGGTCCATGCTAGTGCATCCTTGTGGGCCTTGAGTACGTCAATAAGTTCTTCTTCTTCCCTTTTTGTTAGGGATGAATTGATGATTACAGGGAAACTCTCTGATGTGCCAAGGAATGCATATTTGAGATGGGTAGGTAATGGTTTCAGTTCTTGTTTTTGTACTTCTTCTTTCTTATCTGATTTTTCCTTTTGGTCAGTAGAGATCTCAGCTGCCTGTTCCTTGGTTGTCTCTTGACTACTTTCCTCTTCTTGTTCATGCTGGTTGGCTTCCAACACTTCTTCCACCAAGTTTTCTATCATGTCCACACTGAAGTATTCTTCTTGTTCGGGGAGTTGCTGCATTGACTTGAAGACATTTATGACCATTTGCTCATTGTGTACTCTGAAGATCATTTCTCCTTTTTCCACATCAATTATAGCTCTTGCAGTGGCCAAAAATGGTCGTCCCAGGATGATTGAATTGTTTCCTTCCTCTTCAGTGTCCAAAATTACAAAATCCGCGGGGAAAATAAACTCCCCAATCTTTACTAACAGATTTTCCACAATTCCGTTGGGTGTCTTGATTGATCTGTCAGCCATGACTAGTGACATCCTGGTGGGTTTGAGTTCTTCTATAGCAAGCTTCCTCATCATAGACAAGGGCATCAAGTTGATACTGGCTCCAAGATCACAGAGGGCCTTGTCTAGTGTCATGTTGCCTATGGTACAGGCGACTACAAAACTTCCTGGGTCTTTGAGCTTTGGTGGAATCCCTTTTTGAAGTACCGCGCTACATTCTTCAGTGAGAAGTACAGTCTCCTTCTCCAGCCAGCTTCTTTTCTTGTTGATGAGTTCCTTCAAGAACTTGGCATATAAGGGCATCTGTTCCAATGCCTCAGCCAGGGGAATGTTGATTTCCAACTTCTTGAAAGTTTCCAGGAATTTGCGAAAGTGTTGGTCTTTGGTTTCTTTGTTGAACCTCTGTGGATATGGCAGTGGAGGGTTGAGGTCCTTCTCCTTTTTCTGTTGTCCTTGAATTGCTTCTTCTTCTTTATGTATATTGATTGGCTGGTCTTCTTCTCCTTTGGGGTTCTCTGTGTTCTTGTTTGGCATCATATCTTGATCATTGGCTTCCTCTGCATCTATTGGCTTTTTGCTGCTCTCCACCTGTTTCTTTGCAGTGTCATTGTTGCTCCCCAATATTCTCCCACTCCTTAGCTGTATCGCTTTGCATTCTTCCTTAGGATTTGGGATTGTGTCACTTGGCAGGGAACTTGATGGCCTCTCAATTGCAAAATGTTTAGAGAGCTGGCCTATTTGTCTTTCCATGTTCTTGATGGAGGCTTCTTGATTTTTGGCCATCATTTCTTGATGTTTCCACAGCTTGTCTATCAAGGTTTCTAGATTAGTGATTCTTTGAGATTCAGGAGGTGCTTGTGGTTGGTTGTGAGGTGTGGGTGGTTGATGGTAAGTGTTTTGGTTGATGGATTGGTTATGGGTTGGATAATGGTTAGAGTTGGGGTAAGTATTTTGTGGTTTTCTGAATGAGTTTTGGTTGTTATTTTGCTGGTTGTTCCTTGGGTTATTTTGTGTTGTGTTTCTTTGCCAGGATTGTTGGTTATGGTTATGGTTATCTCCCCATCTAAGGTTGGGGTGGTTCTTCCAGGAAGGGTTGTAGGTCTTACCATAAACTTCATTCTGTCCAGGATTTTGGTTATGCATGTATTGCACTTGCTCCTGTTGTTGCTCTTCTTGGCTTTCTTCATTCTGTCCCCATACAGTTGATGGTTGGCTTGTGTTCACAGCTGCTACTTGAAGGCTATCAATTCTTTTGGCCATTTGTTCAAACTGTTGTTGCATTTGTTGTTGCATCATCTTGTTTTGAGCCAAGATGGAATCTACTCCTTCCAGTTCTAATACCCCTTTCTCTGTGATGGTTGGCGGGTTCTTTGATGAGCAAAAAAGTATTGATTGTTGGCCACCATGTCTACAAGATTCTGGGCTTCTTCAGCAATTTTCATCAGTTGCAATGAACCTCCAGCAGAGTGATCTAATGCCTCTTGAGATTTCAATGTCAGGCCTTCATAGAAATTCTGCAGCACATCCCATTCATTGAACATTTCTGGGGGACATTTTCTGATTAAGGCTTTGTATCTCTCCCATGCTTCATATAAGGATTCAGCATCTAATTGGGTGAATGTTTGCACCTCGGTTTTCAGCCTGATGATCCTTTGTGGTGGGTAGAATTTGGCTAGAAATTTAGTCACCAAATCATCCTAACTAGTGATGCTTCCCTTGGGAAAAGTTTCAAGCCATTGTGCAGCCTTATCCCTTAATGAGAATGGGAATAGCAGGAGCTTGTATGTTTCAGGATTCACACCATTGGATTTGACAGTGTCACAAATCCTTAGGAATGTGGATAGATGCTGATTGGGATCTTCCAATGGGATTCCTCCATAGGAACAATTGTTCTGGACAAGTGTAATGAGTTGTGGTTTTAGCTCGAAGTTGTTTGCATTGACATTGGGAGTGAGGATGCTACTCCCACAGTGTCCTGGATTTGCAAAAGTGTATGAGGCTAGGACTCTTCTTTGAGGGGGGTTATTGTTGTTGTTGTTAGCTGCTCCCCCTGTTGCATTCAGATTTGAGTGATTCCCTTCCATTTCGTGATATTCTTCTTCCTCAGATTCTTCCTCTCCAACGATACCTTTCCCTCTTTCAGCTCTTCTTATTCTTCTGAGAGTCCTCTGATCAGATTCAGATAGAATAGGAATAGCTCTCCCTGTACCTGTCATACAAACAGGGCAGGAGAAACACACAACCAGTGATACTTCACTCTATTCCTAGAATGAAGTTTGAGTTAATTTAAGCAAAAACTCAAACAGTTAGTGGGTTAGTCAAAATTAAAGAAAAAGTGCTTGATCTAAACTACCACCTCACGTAATCATTGTCAATCTAGTCAATCCCCGGCAACGGCGCCAAAAACTTGATGTGCGAAAAACGATTCGACACAAAACTCACCGGCAAGTGCACCGGGTCGCATCAAGTAATAAAACTCACGGGAGTGAGGTCGATCCCACAGGGATTGAAGGATTGAGCAACTTTAGTTTAGTGGTTGAATTAGTCAAGCAAATAAGTGTTGATTGTGTGAATTTGTGTTGACAGAATTTAAATTGCAGAAAATGTAAAGGGGGATGGGTGATTTGTAGAAATTAAAGAGAACTGAAAGTAAAAGAGCTGAATCTTAAAGTGCAAGTAATTTAAATTGCAGAAACTTAAATTGCAAGAAATGTAAATGACTTGAAAATTAAAAGGGGACTGGGATTGGATTGCAGAAATTAAACAAGGAAATTAAAACAGAACCCAATAGATCTCAGGACCCAAGAGACTAGATAATCAATTCTAGATCTCAAATGCCTTCCTAGATCAAAACCAGAGAATAATTGCAAGAGAAATTAAAATCAAACAGAAGAAGAACTAAATTCAGATCTCAATTTCTCAAGAGTGCAGTAAATAAAACAGAGAGAGATCTCAAGGTGAGATTGAGACAGAATTTCCTCAATTCTCAACACCCAAGACTCAAGTAAAGATTTGCAGAAAAGAAAACAATAAAACCCAGAGGAAGAGAATTCAATTCTCTTCCCAGAAACTCTCTCAAATGTCAAGTGCTCTCTCTCAAAAGTTCCTCTCCAGAATTACAATTCAAAAGCTCTCCTAAAACTTTAAATTCTAAGCTATTTATACACTTTCTTCTAATGATCTTCAAGCCTTGAATTGGGCCTTGGCCTTGATGGAATTGGGTTGCTAGTTGCCTCCATTGATTGCTCTAAGTGTTGGGAAGAAAACCACTTGTGAACCGGCCATGCAAGTTTCACGTTTGTTTTTGAGGTCAAACGTTGGCTCAAACGTTGTTTTTGCCCAGAGCCTTTTCTTCCTTATTGGCGCCAACGTTTGCCTCAACGTTTGAGGTCAAACGTTGGCGCAAACTTCATCCTCCCAGGGGCTTGAATTTTCTTCCTTGTGGTGCCAACGTTTGCCTCAACGTTTGAGGTCAAACATTGGCTCCAACGTTGCCTCCATGTGCTCTTCTCTTGGCCAACGTTTGCCTCAAAGTTTGAGGTCAAACGTTGGCCCCAACGTTGGCCTCCAGGTTTTTTTTCTTCAGCCAACGTTTGCCTCAAAGCTTGAGGTCAAACGTTGGCTCCAACGTTGCCTCCCAGGGGCTTCTTTTTGAGCTTCCTGCACCCTCCTTCCAAGCCTTGTTTCACCTATCATCAATCAATCAAAATCATCAAAGCTATGCTTCAAATCATGAGAATATTTACCTTCTAAAATATATGACAATTATAACACAATATCTCATGAAAAGGCATCATTTTATACATGATTGATTGAGTCAAAGATAACATGAATTTCAACCCTATTGGCTTACTTATGGCTTAAGAAAGTGTATGAAACTAATTAAAAACAAAGAAAAAGACTAGTAAAACTAGGCTAAGATGACTTGTCATCACACACCTAGACAGTTGAATTTTTTTGCTGCACTTGTTCACAAATTAAGAATAAATTAATTTAAAAAATTTAAAAATTTTTTTATTTTTTGGATATTTTTGGAATTTTTTATTTTTTTACAATTAGAAAAAATATTTTTTTAGTTTAAATATTAA
>NW_026263824.1:0-1340 GCF_000817695.3 Arachis duranensis
TACTATCAATTTTGTTCTTAAAATGGATAAATTTACTTTGATTATTCTTGCTCTAGTATAATTTATAATAGACCATACTCCGAATGTGTTTGATCAGCTTTAACTTAGGAAATGGTCAAGATGTTTCTCAAAATTGACTGAAATTAGGAAATCCAATAAAAGATGTTTCCTCCCACGTTTGTTGGCTCATTTATTGATATATGAAAGTTTTTCTCTCCATCTCGTCTTCTTGTTTGCATCAGCCTTTTGTTGCTTCTCTATATTGATTCCACTTTTGCATTCTTGGTCACCTCAACAAAAAATTGCAGTCTGGTGATAAGCTTGCCAAGAAACCCAGTAGATAGTTTTTTTGTACATTCTTTCTTCCTTCTATTTGTTCCCAAAAGATGATCATCTGATTACTTAAAAGTCAAGTAGGTTTGCCTTCCCAAAACTGAACAGCTTGTATAACAGTCTGAATCTAAGCTTTCCACATTGCCAATAGGTGCCGGTTACCAAGTTTGACACTAACTATGATATATGTATATTCCATCATTGTTATAATAATGTTTCGTTTAACATTGCAGGGATACTATCCGATTGGAATACCTTGCCCTTCTCCTTAAACAATTAACAGAACCGCTACGATCTCTGCCCAAGGTTGGAAGCACATCTGTTCTTGTATCTTTAAACATGTGAAAGATTTAGTATGTGCTGAATTTTAGTTGAAGGACTGAATCACATCTAATCTGTTGTAAATTATCAGGCTGAAGCTGTTGAGAAAGTTGTGGAATTTATGAATACATATTCTATTAGTCAAGAAGACTTCGATACTATTGTAGAGTTGTCAAAATTCAAGGTGCGTCAAGTATATTTGAGTTGTGTCAATACCACAGGCTGCTAAATCTGGGTTTAACTTTGATATGGTTATGTCATAGCTGATTTAATATAATTTATTCACAATATAATATATTCAGTTCATGAGTGTTTGTTAACTATATATATGTAGCACTTGATTGATTGAGAGACCAGCACATAGTAATTATATGTGCAAGAATCCTTCATTGGCTCAGTTGGTGGATTTTCATTTAAATAGAGCCTCTTCCCTCTTACCAGCTTGACTCCTTGCTACTGTGCCATAAGGAAATTCAATATCTAAATGTTTTGTTTTTTGTAAGTATTTATTAAATTTTGAAATATATTCTTTGGGAGGAAATGATGGAGCTGCTGTAAGTAACACACACACACACACACACACACACACACACACACACACACACACACACACACACACACACACACACACACACACACACACACACACACACACACACACACACACACACACACACACACACACA
>NW_026263824.1:8393-13002 GCF_000817695.3 Arachis duranensis
GTTGCAAATAACCAGTTCATGTACACTTCTGAGAGGAATTCCGTGAATAATGGGACGCCTCAAAGGAAGAGAGTTCTTGAAATTGATGCTCTGATTGCCATATTGGCTCAGAATAAAATGTTGACTCATCAAGTCAACATGATTTCTCAAAGTCTGAATGGATGGCAAAATGCATCCAACAGCACTAAAGAGGCATCTTCTGAAGAAGAAGCTTATGATCCTGAAAACCCTGCAATGGCAGAGGTAAATTATATGGTTGAACCTTATGGAAACACCTATAATTCATCATGGAAAAATCATCCAAATTTCTCATGGAAGGATCAACAAAAGCCTTAACAAGGCTTTAATAATGGTGGAAGAAATAGGCTCAGCAATATCGAGCCTTATCCATCATCTTCTCTGCAACAGACAGAGAATTATGAACAGAATACCTCTAACTTAGCAAATTTAGTCTCTAATCTATTTAAGGCCACTTTAATTTTCATGAATGAAACAAGGTCCTACATTAAAAACCTGGAGGCACAAGTGGGCCAGCTGAGTAAGAAAATCACTAAAACCCCTCCTAGTACTGTCCCAAGCAATACTGAAGAAAATCCAAAAAGAGAGTGCAAGGCCATTGATATAATCAATATGGCCGAACCTAGAGAGGAAGGAGAGGATGTGAATCCCAATGAGGAAGACCTCATGGGACGTCTCTCAAGCAAGAAGGAGTTCCCTATTGAGGACCCACGGGAATCTGAGGCCCACATAGAGACCATAGAGATTCCATTAAACCTCCTTCTGCCATTTATGAGCTCTGAAGACTATTCTTCCTCTGAAGAGGATGAAGATGTAACTGGAGAGCAAGTTGCTCAATATCTAGGAGCTATCATGAAATTGAATTCCAAGTTATTTGGTAATGAGACTTGGGAAGGTGAACCTCCCTTGCTCATTAGTGAACTAGATACCTGGGTTCAGCAAACTTTACCTCAAAAGAGACAAGATCCTGGAAAATTCGTAATACCCTGTACCATAGGCACCATGACCTTTGAGAAAGCTCTGTGTAACCTAGGGTCAGGCATAAATCTTATGCCACTCTCTGTAATGGAGAAGCTGGGGATCATTGAGGTACAGCCTGCCATATTTTCATTGCAAATGCAGACAAGTCAGTAAGACAAGCTTATGGATTGGTAGAGGACGTGTTGGTAAACGATGAAGGCCTTTACATCCCTGCTGATTTCATAATCTTAGACACTAGGAAGGAGGAGGATGAATGCATCATCCTTGGAAGACCTTTCCTAGCCACAGCAGGAGCTGTGATAGATGTTAACAGAGGAGAATTAGTCTTTCAATTGAATGGAGACTACCTTGTGTTTAAGGCTCAAGGATCTTCTTCTTTAACAATGGAGAGGAAGCATGAAAAGCTTCTCTCAGTACAGAGTCAAACAAAGCCCCCACAATCAAACTCTAAGTTTGGTGTTGAGAGGCCATAGCTAAACTCTAAGTTTGGTGTTGAATCCCCACATTCAAACTCTAAGTTTGGTGTTGAGAGTCTACAACATTGACCTGATCACCTGTGAGGCTCCATAAGAGCCCACTGTCAAGCTATTAACATTAAAGAAGCGCTTATTGGGAGGCAACCCAATTTTTATTTAGCTAATTTTATTTTATTTTCATTTTTCTTTTATGTTTTCTTAGGTTCATGATCATGTGGAGTCACGAAAAAATATTAAAATTAAAAACAGAATAAAAAATAGCAGAAGAAAAATCACACCCTGGAGGAAGGACTTACTGGCGTTTAAACGCCAGTAAGGAGCATCTAGCTGGCATTCAATGCTAGAACAGAGCATGGATCTGGCGTTGAATGCCAGAAACAAGCAGCATCCTGGCGTTTGAACGCCAGGAATATACCCTGGGGAGAGCTGGCACTGAACGCCAGAAACAAGCATGGAACTGGCGTTCAACGCCAGAAACATGCTGCATATGGGCGTTGAACGCCCATAACATGCATCACCTCGGCGTTTAAATGCCAGAATTGCATGCAAAGGCATTGTACATGCCTAATTGGTGCATGGATGTAAATCCTTGACAGCTTAGGATCTGTGGACCCCACATGATCATCTCAGGATCTGTGGACCCCATAGGATCCCTACCTACCATATTTTCCCCTCTTCTCAACATTCATCCTCTCTTTCTAATAAACACTCTTCCTCAAAACCCTTCACCAATCACCTCAATCTCTCTTCCCAATTACCCCCTTCACCACTCACATCCATCCATTCTTCCCCATAAACCCCACCTACCTTCAAAATTTAAAATTTCTTTCCCACCCAAACCCACCCTAAATGGCCGAACCTACTCCCTCTCCCCTCACTATATAAACCCCTTTATTCTTCTTAAATTTCACACAACACAACTCCCTCTCCTATACCTTGGCCGAATACACCTTTCTCCACTCTCCTCAATATTTTCTCTTTTTCTTCTTCTTCTTTTCTTTCTTCGCTTGCTCGAGGGCAAGCAATATTCTAAGTTTGGTGTGGTAAAAGCATAAGCTTTTTGTTTTTTCATTACCATTGATGGCACCTAAGGCCGGAGAAACCTCTAGAAAAGGGAAAGGGAAGACAAAAGCTTACACTTCCGAGTCATGGGAGATGGAAAGGTTCATCTCTAAAGCCCATCAAGATCACTTCTATGATGTTGTGGCCAAGAAGAAGGTGATCCCTGAGGTCCCTTTCAAGCTCAAGAAAAATGAGTTTTCGGAGATCTGACATGAGATCCAAAGAAGAAGTTGGGAAGTTCTGACCAACCCCATTCAACAAGTCAGAATCTTGATGGTTCAAGAGTTCTATGCCAATGCATGGATCACTAGGAACCACGATCAAAGTATGAACCTGAATCCAAAGAACTATCTTACAATGGTTCGGGGAAAATACTTAGATTTTAGTCCGAAAAATGTAAGGTTGGTATTCAACTTGCCCATGATGCAAGGAGATGCACACCCCTACACAAGAAGGGTCAACTTTAATCAAAGGTTGGACCAAGTTCTTAGGGACATATGTGTTGAAGGAGCCCAATAGAAAAGAGACTCCAAAGGCAAGCTGGTTCAATTAAGAAGACTGGACCTCAAGCCTGTGGCTAGAGGATGGTTGGAGTTCATCCAACGCTCCATCATCCCCACTAGCAACCGATCTGAAGTTACTGTAGGTCGGGCCATCATGATTCATAGCATCATGAATGGAGAGGAAGTAGAAGTTCATGAAGTCATCTCCCTCGAATTCTACAAAATAGCCAAAAAGCCCTCTACCTTGGCAAGGCTAGCTTTTCCTCATCTTATTTGCCATCTATGTTACTCAGCTAGAGTCATCATAGAAGGAGACATCCCCATTGAGGAGGACAAGCCCATCACTAAGAAAAGGATGGAGCAAACAAGAGAGCCCACTCATGGAACCCAAGAGACACATGAGGAAGCTCATCACCAAGAAATCTCGGAGATGCCTCAAGGGAGGCACTTTCCTCCCAACAACTATTGGGAACAACTCAACACTTCTCTTGAAGATTTGAGTTACAATATGGATCAATTAAGGGTGGAACATCAAGAGCACTCCATCATTCTCCATGAAATTAGAAAGATCAAAGAGCAATGAGGGAGGAGCAACAAAGGCAAGGAAGAGACATAGAAGAACTCAAGGACATCATTGGTTCTTCAAGAAGAAAGCGCCACCATCACTAAGGTGGATTCATTCGTTGTTCTTATTTTTTCTGTTTTTCGGTTTGTATGCTTATTATGTCATCTATATTTGTGTTTCTGTTACATGATCATTAGTATTTAGTAACTATGTCTTAAGGCTATAAATAATTCCATGAATCCTTCACCTCTCTTAAATGAATGTTTCTAATTCAAAAGAATAAGAAGTACATGAATTTCGAAATTATCCTTGAATTTAGTTTAATTATATTGATGTGGTGACAATACTTTTTATTTTCTGAATGAATGCTTGAACAGTGCATATTTTTGATCTTGTTGTTTATGAATGTTAAAATTATTGGCTCTTGAAAGAATGATGAACAAAGAGAATGTTATTGACAATCTGAAAAATCATGAAAATTAATTCTTGAAGCAAGAAAAAGCAGTGAAAAAGCAAAAGCTTGCGAAAAAAAAAGGCAAGCAGAAAAAGCCAATAGCCCTTAAAACCAAAAAGCAAGGGTAAAAAGGATCCAAGGCTTTGAGCATCAATGGATAGGAGGGCCCAAGGAAATAAAATCCAGGCCTAAGCGGCTAAATCAAGCTGTCCCTAACCATGTGCTTGGGGCATGCAGGTCCAAGTGAAAAGCTTGAGACTGAGTGGTTAAAGTCATGATCCAAAGCAAAAAGAGTGTGCTTAAGAGCTCTGGACACCTCTAACTGGGGACTCTAGCAAAGCTGAGTCACAATCTGAAAAGGTTCACCCAGTCATGTGTCTGTGGCATTTATGTATCTGGTGGTAATACTGGAAAATAAAGTGCTTAGGGCCACGGCCAAGACTCATAAAAGTAGCTGTGTTCAAGAATCAACAAACTTAAATAGGAGAATCAAGAACACTATCTGAAATTCTCAGTTCCTATAGATGCCAATCATTCTAAACTTCAAAGG
>NW_026263824.1:18842-19383 GCF_000817695.3 Arachis duranensis
TTGTAAATTTTTGCATTCTCGAAAGCATTGAGTCTAAATTCCTCTAGCTCATTTAACTGGAGCAATCGTCTTTCTCCAGCTAACTTGGCATCAAGGTTCAGGAATCTGGTTGCCCAGTAGGCCTTGTGTTCCAGTTCCACTGGCAAGTGACATGCCTTTCCATACACAAGCTGGTATGGAGTGGTCCCTATAGGGGTCTTGAATGCTGTTCTGTATGCCCACAGGGCATCATCCAAGCTTCTTGCCCAATCCCTTCTACGGTTAATTATAGTCCGTTCCAGGATTCTTTTGAGTTCTCTATTTGAGACTTCAGCTTGCCCATTAGTTTGTGGGTGATACGGAGTAGCCACCCTGTGGTTGACTCCATAACGTACCAGAGCAGAGTAAAGCTGTTTATTACAGAAATGAGTGCCCCCATCACTGATTAACACTCTAGGGATACCAAATCTGCTGAAGATATGTTTCTGGAGGAACTTTAACACTGTTTTAGTGTCATTAGTGGGTGTTGAAATAGCCTCCACCCATTTGGATACATAATCCA
>NW_026263824.1:19498-19715 GCF_000817695.3 Arachis duranensis
TGGTGCACGAATTTGTGATTCGCACAACTAACCAGCAAGTGCACTGGGTCGTCCAAGTAATACCTTACGTGAGTAAGGGTCGATCCCACGGAGATTATTGGTTTGAAGCAATCTATGTTTGTTTTGTTAATCCTAGTCAGGATGTCAATAAGATTAATTGGATTTAATGATAAGAAGTCAAAGTATTTGGAATAAGGAATTGTTACTTTATTAATGG
>NW_026263825.1:0-768 GCF_000817695.3 Arachis duranensis
AGGCAACCCAGCCACTCACAAAATATAATTTTATTTGATCTAGTTTTACAGGTAGATGCTAGAGTATCTTCAAAAGGTGAATTAGAAATTGATTGAAGTCCCAAGAGTTACAGAGAAATTTGGAAGCTCACTGGCATGAAAAAGCCAGTCAGAAATACTTTGGGCGTTAAACGCCCAAAAGAAGCACCCACTGGGCGTTCAACGCCAATAAGGGTAGCCTTCTGGGCGTTAAACGCCAAGAAGAAGCATCTTCTGGGCATTAAACGCCAGAAAGATGCACCTTCTGGGCGTTTAACGCCAATCTGCTAGCATTCTGGGCGTTTAGAAAAACGCCCAGTAAAGAAGGACCTCCTGGCGTTCAACGCCAGGAAGAATCATCACATGGGCGTTGAACGCCCAGGAGAAGCAACATGTGGGCGTTAAACGCCCAAACCATGCACCATGTGGGCGTTTAACGCCAGGATGGTGGGAGGAGGTACAATTTCGTTTTTCTTTGCAATTTTTCAAAATTTTTATGTTTCAATTCATGATTCCTTGCATAAACATATTTTAAATTATCACTTTCAATTCCAAAAAGTTTATCCTAATTTCTAAAATCCAATGATTGCAAATTTTTTAGATTTATCTTAACCCAAAAAAACAAATGGCTTTCCAATTCAATCCACCATCTTTTCAAATTTGTTTCCAACACATCTTTAACTCCTTTTAAAAATCCTTTTCAAAATTAAAATTCAATTCTATCTTTTAAATTTTGATTCATATCTTTTC
>NW_026263825.1:5004-5962 GCF_000817695.3 Arachis duranensis
GCATTACATGGGCGTTGAACGCCCAGAACATGCATCAATGGGCGTTTGAACGCCAGAATGGTGCATGAAGGCAATTTACATGCCTATAGGGTGAAGGAATGGTATTTCTTTTCACCTTAGGATCTGTGGACCCCACAGGATCCCCACCTACCATATTCCCACCTTACCTCTTAATCCTATTTTTGTGATTAGTATCCCCCATGTCACAAATCCCAACACTCCTCACATCAACCCACTCTTCCCCATACACCCCAACTTCTCTTTCCCACCCACTCCCACCCATATAGCCGAATCCATCTCCCCTCACTCACCTCCATCTTCTTCTTCTTCTTCTCTTCTCTCTTTTCTTGCTCGAGGGCGAGCAATATTTTAAGTTTGGTGTGGTAAAAGCATAGCTTTTTTGCTTTTCCATTACCATTAATGGCACCTAAGGCCAGAAAAACCTCAAAGGGAAGACAAAAGCTTCCACCTCTGAGTCTTGGGAGATGGAAAATATAAGCCGTCATAGCTCAGTGGTATAACATGTGGCTGCAAATCAAGAGATCCCTGAGATATCTCAGGGGATAAGTTGTCCTCCACACAACTATTGGGAGCAAATAATGTTAAAAACACCAAAATCACTAGGGATCATGCAACAGAAGCAAGGAAAAGACATAAAGAAGCTCAAAAAAGCACCATTGGACCTTCAAGAAGGCGCCACCCTCACTCAGGTGGACTCATTCCTTGTTCTTTATTTTCTTTCTGTTTTTCGTTTTTAATATTATGTTTATCTATGTTTTGTGTCTCTACTTCATGATCATTAGTATGTAACCATGCCTTAAAGATTATGAATAATTCCATGAATCCTTCACCTCTCTTAAATAAAAAATGTTTTAAATCAAAAGAACAAGAAGTACATAAATTTTGAAATTATTATTGAATTTAATTTAATTATATTGATGTGGTGGCAATAATTTTT
>NW_026263825.1:7454-7865 GCF_000817695.3 Arachis duranensis
GTGGAGCTCTGCTGTACCTCAAGTATTAATGAAATTCTATCTTCTTTTATTCAAATCTCTCTTATTCTTATTCCAAGATATTCATTCGTACCCAAGAACATGATGAATGTTATGAGTTAGATTACCCTCATTATCATTCTCACTTATAAACGTGTGTGATTGACAACCATGTCCGTTCTACATGCAACAGAGCTTGAATGCGTATCTCTTAGATTCCCCAATAGAATCTTCGTGGTATAAGCTAGATAGATGGCGGCATTTATGAGGGTCCGGAAAGTCTCACCTTGTCTGTGGTATTCCGAGTAGGATCCTGGGAATCCGGAAAGTCCTACCTTGTCTGTGGTGTTCCGAGTAGGATTCCGGTAATGAATGACCGTGACGTGCTTCAAACTTTAACCTGCTGGGCGTTGG
>NW_026263825.1:7879-14196 GCF_000817695.3 Arachis duranensis
GAGGAATGAAAGTAGCCACAGTTGATGGTGAACCCCTATACAAAGCTTGCCATGGAAAGGAGTAAGAAGGATTGAGTAGAAGCAGTAGGAGAGCAGGCGTGCTTGGGCTCTACAGCATCTCCACCCGCTTATCTGAAATTCCTACCAATGAATCTGCATAAGTCTTCTATCCCTTTTATTTCTACCCTTTATTTCTATTTTCGAAAAACCCATAAACTATTTTAATCTGCCTGACTGAGATTTGCAAGGTGACCATAGCTTGCTTCATACCAACAATCTCTGTGGATTCGACCCTTACTCACGTAAGGTTTATTACTTGGACGACCCAGTACACTTGCTGGTTAGTTGAACGGAGTTGTGTCCACTCGTGCCAATTTCTAAAATCCAATTACAAGAAAATAGGAAACACAATTTCGTCCACCACATTTTCTGAAGAAGAAGCTTATGATCCTAAGAACCTTGCAATGGCAGAGGTAAATTACATGGGTGAATCTTATGGAAACACCTATAACTCATCATGGAGAAATCACCCAAATTTCTCATGGAAGGATCAACAAAGGCCTCAACTAGGCTTTAATAATGGTGGAAGAAATAGGTTTAGCAATAGCAAGCCTTTTCCATCATCTTCTCAGCAACAGACAGAGAATTCTGAACAAAGCACCTCTAACTTATCAAACATAGTCTCTGATCTGTCTAAAGCCACTTTAAGTTTCATGTGTGAAACAAGGTCCTCCATTAGAAATTTGGAGGCACAAGTGGGCCATCTGAGTAAGAAAGTCACTAAAACTCCTCCTAGTACTCTCCCAAGCAATACAGAAGAGAATCCAAAGAGAGAGTGCAAGGCCATTGATATAGTCAATATGGCCGAATGCAAGGAGGAAGGGTAGGATGTGAATCCTAATGAGGAAGACCTCATGGGACGTCTCCCAACCAAAAAGGAGTTCCCTGTTGAGGACCCAAAGGAATCTGAGGCTCATATAGAGACCATAGAGATTCCATTAAATCTTATTCTGTCATTCATGAGCTCTGAAGACTATTCTCCCTCCGAAGAGGATGAAGATGACTGGAGAGCAAGTTGCTCAATATCTAGGAGCCATCATGAAGCTAAATTCCAAGTTATTTGGTAACGAGAGGAAGCATGAACAGCTTCTCTCAATGCAGAGTCAAACAGAGCCCCCACAGTCAAACTCTAAGTTTGGTGTTGGGAGGCCACAACCAAACTCTTAGTTTGGTGTTGAACCCCCACATTCAAACTCTAAGTTTGGTGTTGGGAGGTCCCAACAATGCTCTGAACATCTGTGAAGCTCCATGAGAGCTCACTGTCAAGCTATTGACATTAAAGAAGCGCTTATTGGGAGGCAACCCAATTTTTATTTATCTAATTTTATTTTTCTTTTTATTGTTCTTTTATTTTATTAGGTTCATGATCATGTGGAGTCACAAAAAAAATACAAAAATTAAAAACAGAATCAAACAGAGCAGAAGAAAAATCACACCCTGCAGGAAGGACTCACTGGCGTTTAAACGCCAGTAACAAGCATGGAACTGGCGTTCAACGCCAGAAACATGCTACACATGGGCGTTGAACGCCCAGAATGAGCATCACTTCGGCGTCTAAATGCCAGAATTGCATGCAAAGGCATTTTACATGCCTAATTGGTGTAGGGATGTAATCCTTGACACCTTAGGATCTGTGGACCCCACAGGAACACCTCAGGATCTGTAGACCCCACAGGATCATCTTAGGATCTGTGGACCTCACAGGATCCCCACCTATCTCACCTTCTCTCTCCCCATTCACGGTCATCCCTTATGTTTTTCATTCACCACTCACATCCATCCACTCTCCCCCATACACCCCACCTACCTTCAAAATTCAAAATTTGTTTCCCACCCAAACCCACCCTACATGGCCGAATACACCTCTCCCCCTCTCCTCCATAGTTTCTTCTTCTTCCTCTTCTCTTCTTTCTTCTCTTGATCGAGGACGAGCAATATTTTAAGTTTGGTGTGGTCAAAGCACAATCTTTTTTGTTTTTCATTACCATCAATGGCACCTGAAGAGAAAAGGGAAGACAAAAAGCTTCCACCTCCGAGTCATGGGATATGGAGAGATTCATCTCAAGGGTCCATAGCTCAGTAGAAGAAGCATTTGACTGCACATCAAGAGAGCATGAGGAATTCCCTCATCAAGAGATCCATGAGATACCTCAGGGAATACATTTTCCTCCACACAATTATTGGGAGCAACTAAGGATAAGAGCACCAACATCATTAGGGATCATGCAACAAAGGCAAGGAAGAGACATAGAGGAGCTCAAAGCACCATTGGTCCTTCAAGAAGGCGCAACCCCCACTAAGGTGGACTCATTCCTTAATTTCCTTGTTCTTAATTCCCTGTTTTTCGATTTTTATGCTTTATGTTTATCTATGTTTTGTGTCTTTATTACATGATCATTAGTATTTAGTAACTATGTCTTAAGGCTATAAATAATTCCATGAATCTTTCACCTCTCTTAAATAAAAAATGTTTCTAATTCAATAGAACAAGAAGTACATGAATTTTGAAATTATCCTTGAATTTAGTTTAATTATATTGATGTGGTGACAATACTTTTTGTTTTCTGAATGAACGCTTAAACAATGCATATTTTTTATCTTGTTGTTTATGAATGTAAAAATTGTTAGCTCTTGAAAGAATGAAGAAAAAGAGAAATGTTATTGATAATCTAAAAAATCATGAAATTGATTCTTGAAGCAAGAAAAAGCAGTGAAAAAGCAAAAGCTTGCGGAAAAAAAATTTGGCAAAAAAAATAGAAAGAAAAAGAAAAAGCAAGCAGAAAAAGCCAATAGCCCTTAAAATCGAAAGGCAAGGGTAAAAAGGATCCAAGGGTTTGAGCATCAATGGATAGGAGGGCCCAAGGAAATAAAATCCAGGCCTAAGCGGCTAAATCAAGCTGTCCCTAACCATGTGCTTGTGGCATGCAGGTCCAAGTGAAAAGCTTGAGTCTGAGTGGTTAAAGTCATGATCCAAAGCAAAAAGAGTGTGCTTAAGAGCTCTGGAAATCTCTAACTGGAGACTCTAGCAAAGCTGAGTCACAATCTGAGAAGGTTCACCCAGTCATGTGTCTGTGGCATTTATGTATCCGGTGGTAATACTGGAAAACAAAATGCTTAGGGCCACAACCAAGACTCATAAAAGTAGCTGTGTTCAAGAATCAACAAACTTAACTATGAGAATCAATAACACTATCTGAAATTCTAAGTTCCTATAGAAGCCAATCATTCCAAACTACAAAGGAAAAAGTGAGATGCCAAAACTGTTCAGAAGCAAAAAGCTACAAGTCCGGCTCATCTAATTAGAATTAATATTCATTGATATTTTGGGATTTATAGTATATTCTCTTCTTTTTATCCTAATTGATCTTCAGTTACTTGGGGACAAGCAACAATTTAAGTTTGGTGTTGTGATGAGCGGATAATTTATACGCTTTTTGGCATTGTTTTTAGGTAGTTTTTAGTATGATCTAGTTACTTTTAGGGATGTTGTCATTAGTTTTTATGCTAATTTCACATTTCTGGACTTTACTATGAGTTTGTGTGTTTTTCGGTGATTTCAGGTATTTTCTGGCTGAAATTGAGGGACCTGAGCAAAACTCTGATAGGAGGCTGACAAACGACTGCTGATGCTGTTAGAATCTGACCTCCCTGTACTCAAAATGGATTTTCTGGAGCTACAGAACTCCAAATGGTGCACTCTCAACGGCGTTGGAAAGTATACATTCAGAGCTTTCCAGAAATATATAATACTCCATAGTTTATTCAAGATTTGATGACGTAAACTTGCGCTCAACGCCAGTTCCATGCTGCATTCTGGAGTCAAACGCCAGAAACACGTCACGAACCAAAGTTGAACGCCCAAAACACCTTACAACTTGGTGTTCAACTCCAAGAGAAGCCTCAGCTCGTGGATAGATCAAGCTCAGCCCAAGCACACACCAAGTGGGCCCCAGAAGTGGATTTATGCATGAATTACTTACTTCTGTAAACCCTAGTAGCTAGTCTAGTATAAATAGGATATTTTACTATTGTGTTAGACATCTTTGGTCTCAGTTTTATTTTATTCTTCATCTTAGGAGGCTATTGATCATGTTTTGGGGTCTGGCCTTTGGGCCATGCCTGAACCTTCATCACTTATGTATTTTCAACTGTGGAGTTTCTGCACACCATAGATTAAGGGTGTGGAGCTCTGCTGTACATCGATTTCAATGGAATTAATACTATTTTCTATTCAATTCGACTTATTCTTATTTTAAGATATTCGTTGCACTTCAAGATGATGAATGTGATGATCCGTGACACTCAACATCATTCTCACCTATGAACGCGTGACTGACAACCACTTCCGTTCTACCTTAGACCGGGCGCATATCTCTTGGATTCCTTAATCAGAATCTTTGTGGTATAAGCTAGAATTGATGGCGGCATTCATGGGAATCCGGAAGGTGATGACAAGTCATCATATACCTAATTTTCTATGCTTTTTCATGCGAGAAATTGATGATTAGTGCTTAAATATTGCATTCTTTTGTACTTAAATGATATATTTTCTTGATATTTTAATTTTATAAATCTTGTAGAAAATAAGAAGAAAAAGAAGCAAAGAAGCACAAAAAAGGAGAAAAAAAGAGCTTTGGGGTACACTTTGAAGTTGGGGTACACTTTGGAGCCTTAGGCCACGCTTTTAAAAGCGTGGCCCATGACCAAAAGAAAGAAAGAAGCAGCCAGCACGCACACTGCCCTGCTCTTGCCAAGGGCAGGGCAGAATCGTGATGCAAAGTAAGGTTGGAAGCAAGAATTTTTGCTAAGTTAAAATCTGGCCGCACACAGCATGACCATGCCTACTTCAAAGGGCTATAACTTGAGCTACAGACGTCCAATTGATGTGCTTCTAGTTGCGTTGGAAAGCTGACATTCAGAGCTTTCCAACGATATATAGCAATTCATATTTGGCGTACAATTGAGGCAGGAACGGAAGGCATCTTTAAGGACCAAAAATAAGCAAAAATAAACCAAGGAAAAGAAGTAGCGTGTGCATCCACCAAGTCTCGAACACGGAGCTTCATTTTTGGAAACACTGCCCTGCCCTCCGCGAGGGCAGGGCAGCATTTTGTTGTGGCACGGCCAGCGCACCATTCTGGTGCACCAAGGAACAATTTGGCAGCACCAGCAGCACGCACAGGCACCAAACTGGCGCACCAGAATTTTCTGCCCTGCCCTCCGCGAGGGCAGGGCAGCATCATGCAGCACACACCAACGCGCCACGCCCGCACCATGGCCGCACGCACCAAATCCTGCCCTGCCCTCCACAAGGGCAGGGCAGCCTCCTGGGAGCAACATATGGGCCAACTTTCATATAAATTCAATTCCTCACCAAATTAAATCAAGGCCATCCAAGACCCATTTTCCCTCAAATCCAAAGCAAGCAAAGCCCACTCAACATGACTCAAAGGCACACAGAGAAGCTAGATTAGGAATTTCATTTTGTGAATTTGTTTTTAATTTCAATTTCATTTTATTTTCATTTTGTAAAAAGCCTATATAAAGGCATCACTCTCATTTCAAAGGAGGAGCTCCATTAGAAAAAGGCTAGCTCCACTAAGGAGTATTAGGATTTGATAGCTCTCTCTTTTAATTTTCCTTTCTGCTTGAATCTTGGATTGAGATTTGAAGGAATTCTGTTTCATTCTTGATCTAAGATTGCTCTTTGTTGATTTTCTGCATAATTCAGTGAATTGAGTTTTGGATCCAAGTTTTTCTCTACGGCTTTCATCTTTCTTTCTTCTTCAATTTGCTTTCTACTTTGATCAAGGAAAGGATTGAGATCTAGACTTGTTTTCTAGTCTCCTCCACCCCTGAGATCTTCAACTTTCCCTTAGCTATTGAAATTGAGCTGCATTTTACTTTCTGTTTCATTCCTCTTCTGCTACATTTACTTTTCTGCAATTTCCTTTCCTGCATTCTCCACTTTCACATCTTTGTTCACATTGAGCTTGATTTAATTTCCTGCACATTTACATTTTCTGCAATTTAAATTTCTAGTTGCTTAATCTATTGCTCTCTTTAATTTCCAGCACCCAACCCCTTTACTTTTGATGCAATTTACGTTTCTTGCAATTTAAGTTTCAGCAATTTAATTATTCTGCACTTTTAATTCCCTGCCATTTACTTTCTGTTGGCTACACTTCATCCAAATTCACTTCAATGTTAGCTTGACTAAACTAATCACCCACTAAAGTTGCTTGATCCATCAATCC
>NW_026263825.1:14327-15229 GCF_000817695.3 Arachis duranensis
ATTCTCTGTTTTAAATTGATAGCAAGGTGTTTGAGTTATTGCCTCACTAAGAAACTCTATCTCTGTGACATGAATTTCAAATTTCATTGATGTTTACAAAATACAAATGGAGTTCAACTCATCTTATGGTCAAACAAAATTTTATGAGATATCACCCACCATCACCAATCTCTAATGGTGGTTGGGAATATTACCAAGAAATCACAGATTCTGAGCACTCCAATCCATGGAGAAATGCTTCAGAAACACAAGATGAGAAAGAAAATCATATGGGATATTTCCCTCCACCACAAAATGATGCAAGTCATTATTCTAATGGTGGCTGGGAGTATTACCAAGAAACTGCAAATTCTGCGCAGTCAAGTCACATGAGAGAGTGTCCGACCTCACCTCTCAGTTTCTCATTTGAAAGTTCTTCATCACTAGATTATGCCTCAACACAAAATTTCCTCCAAAATCCATACAAGTCATCCCATCAATCACACAACTCATTCCACACCCATCAACACAGCTTCACCACAACATATCCACGTCACCAAAATTACTCTCAACCTTCATCTCTTGAACCACCAGATGAGGATTACCTTCAAGCCATTGAAATACATAAAAACTTGTGGAAAGATACACACAACCCCAATCCTGGAAAGAAATCATCCTCAAGAAGATGAATGAGCCCTTAGAGCAAACAAGGAGGAACTTAGAACCATCAAATAGAGAGGATGAAGGCCAATTTGTGGGTGAGGAAGTGGAAAAGCAAGATGAGGAAGCCTCTGTGTCAAGTGAAATTTCAGTGAAAAAGAAAGAGGTGGTGGAAGTATTTGGACATGAGCCAAGGATTCTACATTCACAAGAGCCACTTGAGGTGACAATAAAACACAAAGATTCCCTCCCAGAGGCATTAA
>NW_026263825.1:18959-19714 GCF_000817695.3 Arachis duranensis
AGTTTCTCATTTGAAAGTTCTTCATCACTTGATTATTATTACTCTCGACCTTCATCTCTTGAACCACCTGATGAGGATTACCTTCAAGCCATTGAAATACATAGAAAACTCGTGGAAAGATACACACAACCCCAATCCTGGAAAGAAATCATCCTCAAGAAGATGAATGAGCCCTTAGAGCAAACAAGGAGGAACTTAGAACCATCAAACAGAGAGGATGAAGACCAATTTGTGGGTGAGGAAGTGGAAAAGCAAGATGAGGAAGCCTCTGTGTCAAGTGAAATTTCAGTGAAAAAGGAAGAGGTGGTGGAAGTATTTGGACATGAGCCAAGGATTCTACATTCACAAGAGCCACTTGAGGTGACAATGAAACATAAAGATTCCCTCCCAGAGGCATTAATGAAAAATCATGAAGAAGAAAGGGAGGAAGACATTCAAGAGAAGTCACACTCAACTGAAGTAGAGAAGTACATGAAGGAAAAGCTCATGGAACCACCAATGCAAGAGGCTCTTGATAAAGAAATCACTCCAACAATCACACAGCAACCAAAACTTGGATTCAAGGAAGTGAAGGCAATTAACAAAAGCACCAAGAAGAGGATTGTGACCAAGATATCAAGCACAATATTCAAGAAAAGGTCAACTGCAAACAATCCTCCCCTTGATCAAGCAAACAAGCTCAACCAAGCCAATTTCAAAAGAAAGCTTGCTGAGAGGAAACCAAGAAAGGGGACAATAGCTGAAACTTCTCCTCC
>NW_026263826.1:0-402 GCF_000817695.3 Arachis duranensis
TGACAATCATGTCTTCAATCACGCCTGATGGGTATTTAATGGAGCCATCAGCAAGTTGAAGACATATCCGGGTTGATTTGACTTCTTCAGTCAAACCGAGCTTTGTGATAATAGATGCAGGTATTAGGTTAATACTTGCTCCAAGATCACATAGAGCTTGCTTGGTACAATTACCCTCTAATGTGCATGGTATCATAAAGCTCCCGGGGTCTTTAAGCTTCTCAGGTAAGTTTTTCAAAATGACTGCACTGCATTCTTCAGTGAGGTAAACTTTTTCAGTCTCCCTCCAATCCTTCTTATGACTTAAGATCTCTTTCATGAACTTAGCATAAGAGGGTATTTGCTCAAGTGCTTCTGCAAATAGAATCTTTATTTCAAGAGTCCTGAGATAGTCTGCAAAGC
>NW_026263826.1:4274-10463 GCF_000817695.3 Arachis duranensis
ATTGAAGAAATTTATCTTAGCATCAATGGCTTTTGGTGCTTGGGAGGCGATTTTAACTCTATCATTTCTCTTAATGATTAGGGAAATTCTCATTATCTCTCTCAAAATACTCATAATTAAGTTTGTTAATTGTTTAAATTGCTATGAATTAAAAGATTTAGACTTTTTCGGTCCTCCTTTTATCTGACAACGCTACAAAAAAGTAGTAAAAGAAGACTTGATTATTTTTTAAGTAATTTTAAGTTTGCAAATAAATTCTTAGATGTTGGGAGTATACATCTTTCTAAATTAAAATCTAATCATATTTCTATTTTTTCTAGATTTTAGAGGTACTATTAACAACCAAATAGAAAGACCTTTTAGATTTTTAGCATCTTGGTTCCTTTACAAAGAATTCAACAACCTGGTGAAGAATAGTTGGGATAAGTACAATAACTTCCTGCAGAATATTGCCAACTTTATCAATAATATTAAAATGTGGAATAAAGAGGTCTTTAGGAATATCTTTAAAAAGAAAAAATGGATCTTGAAAAGATTAAAAGGGATTAATACAAAGCTATTCTCAAGCCAAAATTACTTTTTTAAAGACCTCCAAAAAGAGTTTTGGAAAGAGCATGAGTTTATTGCTATCTAAGAAGAGATGTATTGGCAGCAGATGTTTCACTGTAATTTTTATCAATTTTGAAAACAGAAGTACGAAATATTTTTATCAAAAAGTCAATAGAAAACACGAGAGGAACAGAGTTATGGCTATCAAGTCTGAAGATGAGGCTTGGGTGGATGATATAGATATGCTTAAAGATTGGGGAGTCAGTTTCTTTAAAAATCTCTATACTAATGACGTTATTATATCTATTCTATCTGTTTAAAGAATATTTTCTAGACTAAGAGACAATGACTATATTAAAATTGGCAAAGAAATGTGTGTTTATGACTAAATTGAAAATATCAGTCTTTAATATGAAAAGTTGGAAAGCTCCCAAGAATGATAGGTTACCGGCTAAATTTTACCGACAATCTTGTAGTGTATGGTTGACTCTTTATTTGAATGGGTTAAATTGGTGTTTCAAGACCCGAATAGTATTGATAAGGTTAACTAAACTCTAATTTCTATAATCCAAAAAATACACTCTCCTGAAAATTTTAGTCATTTAGGTCTATTAGTATTTGTAATCTCTGTTACAAAATCATTACTAAAATTATTGCTGGTCATTTAAAATATTTTATACCTAGTATCATATCCAACACTCAATCTAGCTTTGCGACTAGCAGGATAAGTGCAAATAACATTTTAGTAGCACAAGAAGTTATTCACTCCGTGAGAAATAAAAAAGTTGAAAAAAGTTTTATGGTTATTAAAATTGACTTGGAGAAAGCATATAATAGACTTAGCTAAGATTTTGTCAGAGACATCTTAATGATGTTGGAATACTAGAAAACATAATCAATATCTTTTATCAATGCATCAGTTCACCCACTATGAATCTTTTGTAGAATGGCTCTCGTTTAAAGATATACTCTTCATCTAGAAGTATTAGATAAGAAGATCCATTATCCCCTTATCTCCTTGTTCTTTTCATTGATAGATCTTAATTCAAAAGTTGAATGCTAATAAAAAGTGAGATCCTATTGTTCTTTCTAGAAACGGACCTAAGATTCTCACATTTGTTTTGCATATGATCTTGTGTTGTTTTCTAAGGCTAGTGTAGAACAAGTTCGGATTATTAAGGAGGCTCTTCAAACATTTTGCAGCAGCTCGGGTCAAAATATCAGCTTCAACAAGTATGGATGTCGTGACAAGAATATGTCTAAGGTCCACTCCAAAGTCAACAACTCTAATGCATGGAGTGACGTTGTCAGCATTTGGGATAAATTCAAGGAAAACCTAATTTGTAGGAGGTAGAGCTATCATTTCTTTTTGGAAGGACCAATGGATCCTAAGGATCCCCGAATTTTTGGATTAGCTACTATGGACTTGGGGACGAACAAGATGGAGGAAAAAGTAGCTAATTACACAACAAAAAAATGATAATCAGAATTGGAAAAACCTGATGCAAGTCTTACCAGAAAAAATTATAAATCAAATTCATATTCTCAAATCCCCTAGCATTAATATGGGTGAAGATACCATTAGTTTGGGTTCCTCCCCAAATGGATTATTTTATGTTAAATCAGCCTATCAGACCTATTTCAGTGGTGACAGCAATACTTTCAACTCAGCAAGATACATTTGAAAGATAAAATTATATATCCCCAAAGATTTAAAGTTTTAAATTCACTTTTAAGTCATGAAGCATTACTAACCAATCTAAAGAGGGAAAGGAAGGGTCTTACCATAAATAATAATTGTCTAAAATTTTTGGGAAAAGAAATATCTCTGAGCCACACCTTCAGGGATTCCCTTTTATCTGAAAGACTTGAAACAAATTAGTAAAGATAGAGGATTAAGAATATTTCTTTACTCTAAACATTCAAGATTAGTTGGAAATTAACCTGAAGTCTACTACTATTATGTAGAATGGATCTACTTGGGCCACCGTCTTCATCACCATTTGTAATACAGCTTAGAGGTACCGTAATAAGCTAATTTTTAACAATGAACATACTTAAAGTAACACTGTTCTCCTTTTAGCAACTTTTCTTACCATGGAATATGACCAATTTAAAAAGATGTTGAAAGAGAGTATGATGAGGCTTCGAACAACTAAAGAGGGAGAGATTAGGTGGACTCCACTAGCTGAGGATTGGATTAAGCTCAACTACAATGGCTCTATTCTTCAACTAGAGAATTGGGGAGCTTGTGGTGGTTTGCTATATGATCATCTTGGGAGGTAGATTATTGCTTGGTACAGTAAGAAAATTGGTCATTGCTCGATCATCATGGCGGAGTGATGGAATTTTTACATTGGGATTAAGCTAGCCACAAATTGACAATCTCAAAGCTATCTGTTGAAGAAGACTCTTCTTGCTCCATTGAACTCATCAATAAAGTAGAAATGACGTATCATGCTGGCTCTTCCATCTTTTATGCTATCAAAAAACTCTTGACAGAGATAGCAAACACATGCGTAACACACATATATCGGGAGGCAAACTCCTGTGCGGATGCTTTTGGCTCGTCCTGCTCAATTTCAAGAAGCAAGAAAAGATTTCTTTGAAGAATTCTCTTCTTTCCTTTCTCATATCTTGTTGCAGATATCCCTGAAACTAGTGTTTCTAGATTAGTGACTTGTTAGTTTCTTTTTTGCTGTTGGGCCTTGGACCTTCTTGAACATATAGCATATGTATTTTGTCAAAATGTAAGTGGATATGTAGCATAAATAGTTCAAAATTGATCTTGAATGTGTGCTTGACATTATTCAAATAGGAAGGTTTGAAATTGTCATTTTTTAAGGGTTTAGGCAAATTTTTAGAGACTTGCATGAGATTAGACGATTACCTGAGACTTAGAAAGGTTAGGTTTCCATGTGCCAAGTGCAAATGCACTAAGCTTAAAACCACTGAAGATGTAAAGTATGATTTGATGATTATGCCAAATTATTGAATTTGGATACAACACGATGAAGGAAATTTAAAAGTTGGGAGTAGTTCCTGTTTAGGAGAAAATTTGTATGGTCATGAGGTACTAGCTAGATATATAGTTACTTGGATGGATGATGTTGTTAGATATGAATCCATGATAATGAATGTCTTTCAACAACTTTGCCCAATAATAGAGGAGGAGAAGGAAAAACTTAATCCCAATGCACAAAATTTTACCATCTATTAGAATAAAGTGCGTAAGCCTCTTTGAAAAGGGTTTGTTCACTCACAATTGTCAATTGTTACAAGAATAATAGGAATTGAATTTGAAATTAATCATTCACGGTAGTCTTTTGAACTAATGGTGATATTAGTTAGAGAAGCCACTAACGATCCTAGTGATATTCTCACAAACTACTATGAAGCCAAGAAAATTTTATCTCAATTGAAGTTAAGGGTGGTTAAGATAGATTGTTGCATAAACGATTTCATGATTTGTTACAAGGATGAGAAGGGATTGCGTAACTATAAATTTTTTAACTCACATAGATTTAACCCAAACAAATGTATCAAGAATGCCCAATATAAGAGAATACATTATTTATCCCTTATACCAAGGTTCTAAATATTCTAGGTTTCAATGAGTTTTGCACCTCATGTGAGATGGTACCTTAACAACTATAAAAATAACGATATCATGATGCACCCTTCTCATAGAGAAGCATGGCTTTATTTTAATAAAAAAATTCTAACTTTTAACCAAACCTAGGAATATGAAACTTGGTCTATGTTTTGAAGGTTTTACACCCAACATCCACTTTAGTATTATTTATTTATGCTGGTTTGTCATTGTTATCCTTTACAATCTTCCTCCTGAAATGTAAATGAAAGATTCCTACCTCTTTCTAACTTGTGTCATTCCTAGTCTAGACAATTCAGAGGCCAAAATATATATGTATACATCCACCATCTTATCAATGAATTGAACCAATTTTAGTCTTGTAGTGTTTTAACTTATGATATATCTAAGAGGTCAATTTCACACTTAAAGACACCTTGATGTGGACAATTAATAATTTTTCTTCTTAAGGAATGTTGTTTAGATGGGAGACCCAAAGAAAGTTATTTTGTTCTGTTTGTATGGAAGATATGAAGCCTTTCTAGTTGAAATATGATGGAAAAAAATATTAGTTCGATTGTCACAGGAGATTTTTGCATGAGAATTGTCCTTTATAGACACAATCAAACTGCATTTAGGAAAAATACTGAGGAATATGAGGAGCCTCTTGTCAAAATGATTGGAGAAGAAGTGTAATCTAGGGTTAGTAATTATGCCAAGATAGTCGAGATAGAAGGTCTGTTACAATTTTGGGAGTATGAAAACGAACATAATTAGACTAAAAAGAGCATATTATGGGACTTACCTTATTGAAAGGATATTCTTGTCTGTCATTGTCTTAATGTGATGCATATCGAGAAGAATATGTTTGATAATGTTATGCATACGGTGATGAATAGTGAAAGAACCAGAGATAACCACAAGTGTAAGGATCCAATTTTTGATAAACTGATTTTTCTAGCTATTTTGTAATTTATTCGACAAAATCCGTGATCACAGCCTATTAAGGAGTAGTGAAGTAGGCCTAATGGTAAAAAAAATAAATAAGAAAATAGTAATTAATAGGTCAAAATTGACTTTATGAAGGTAATTACTCACTCTAAGTCAAATTTGACTAGTAAAAATAAATACTCACTCCTTATGTGTCCATTATTTCTCACTAGTGGCTATTTAAGCTGGAATTTACTTTTAGTGACGATTTTGTGCACACCGAAAAAAATTTAACGCCCCAAAAACTTTAAGAATAATATTAGCCATTCATTATTAATTTACTCCTTTAAGAATAAATCTCAGCCACTTATAATTTTATCACGTGGTAAAAATTAATCCAAAGCGAACTTCTGACTAGTATTCCACCAATACGTCCTAGAGATTCCGAATCCTCTTGCTTGTTTTTCAAGCAACTTGTCCCTCTTTCTCACTCATAGACCTAAGATTATCTTTGATATTTACCTCTCTTAGCAGTGTTTTTAATTCCGAGTAACTGACCGTGATTAACTGTGGATAAACACGTGATTATGAGACTAACTGTGCTTCCTCGAAATCATGCCACTTCTCTCTTATTCTCAGCATATTGTCATTTGATCTTTAACAACCTATTTACCCCATTAACAAATTTAAATATTAGCATTGGAAAAAAGTCGGTAATCGTTTTTATAAGATAAACAAATTATTTTTTGGATAAATTAATAATATAATATTTGTGAATATTAAATTTGTATCTTCACTTAAAACAATTCAAAGCATTTTTATTTGAGTTTCCACTTAAAAGAAAATTAAAATTTTACACCTTAAAAATATTTCACATATGTATTAATAACTAATAAGTTCACTGCCCAGTGTTTTTACAGAAAAAAACTAAAGAAGGAAGGGCTAAGGATAATGATATACTATCGATACAGTAATTATGATTTTATTTTCTCAACGAAACATCCACCTAAGAAAACTCAAACATTCCTCCATAACTATCTATGATTAACGAGACAAAAATTAAAGATCAGTTGCTTAAAGTTCAAAGATGTAAATATGTTTTTGATCACTTAGAAGAA